>NC_058337.1:104506609-104809639 GCF_905475395.1 Chrysoperla carnea | reverse complement strand
ACTGATGGTGTCAGTGTCACTGTCAGTATCATTAGCTATGACATTCCCATGTAAAACAGTTACAGTTAAGATAACAAAAACTTTAATGAAAAACATTATTGCATGAGTTTGATAAAAAGCTGGTTAAAGAAATAATCAACTTTTCGCTTCCTTCGATCACCTTTAAATACGTTTGAAAATGATATTATTTGGAATAATTAATTATATTTTTATACCAGGTATATAAAATATATATACAAGGTATATTAAGTTTAGTCCCAAGTTTGTAACGCTTGAAAATATTGATGATACGAACAAAATTTTTATATAGGTGTTCATAAAATCACCTAATTAGTCCTTTTTCTGTTGTCTGTCCGTCTGTCTGTCAACACGATAAATCAAAAACTAAAAGATATATCAAGTTGAAATTTTTATAGCGTGATCAGTAATAAAAAGTGAGGGCGAGTTCGTAAATGAGCATTGAGTGACGTAGGCCAATTGGGTCTTGGGTCCGTAGGACCCATCTTGTAAACCGTTAGAGATAGAACAAAAATTTAAATGTAAAAAATGTTTCTTATAAAAAAATAAACAACTTTTGTATGAAGCATTTTTTGTAAACATCACTGTTAACCCGCGTGGGCGCAAATTAGGTACAAAGTAGGTGTGGCTATCTAAGAGTGGATGATATCTCACAAGATGTAAAAAAACAAACGATTGGGTCATCAACACTGTCACACATGGTATTTCAACAATTAACTTAGTCAATTGTTTGTTTTCACTTGTTTTTTTTTTATTTCTTGAAGTTTTCCAATATTTACCTATCTATATGTATTTCTTCAAGTGTTTCAACATGAAGTAAACAAGTCATTGTTTTAGAAATATATACTTTTTTGGACATTATTCATAATAAATTACATCAACATAAAACTAAAATTATAACATTTTGTCTTTTTACATAGCTCAAAGCAGTTACAGTTGAGCAAGACCAACAACCGGGGCTCAGATCTAGTATTTTGCGTCTTGGTTTTGCTTTATACTCATGATCAGAGTCTTCTTCTTGGTCTTGCATACAATATTCTTGCAAGAGTCTCAGAAAATATTACTTAGGTAAATGAACCATTCTTATAATCAATTTGTCAAGAGTTCTAGAATCTAGTATACTATTTCACCAAAGAAAACATTTAACAACCCCCGTGAATATTTCCCTGCATAGTATAATAGAGTAAGGGGTTGTAAATAGGGTTGAAAAGGATGTGCTTCAAAAACTTAAAAAATAGTGCATCGATTATGCTCAAATATTGACAAGACATGCAACCAGCTTCAAAGATTGTTTTTATCTATTTTTAACCTTCGGGGGGGGGGGGTGCAAATGTAGAGTGAGAAAGTGGAGATGTATAATCGAATATTTTCAAAAATACCCGATTGAGATATTAAATATAAGAGCATGACTTGTATATACATTAGAAAACTGTAACCCCTTCGCAAGTGACAGTGGGAGAGGGGTGAAAGTGGGAATATTGCCCAACAAAGCGGGTAGTTCGTAGATAGTTTTAATTAAATGGTGATAGCAGTGCTTTTTCTAAACCATTTTAAGAAAGTGTTAGTGCAAAACATCATAGCAAAATACATAATTTTATCCTCGGGACTTGCATTAGTGGGCAGCGCTTTTGCGTAGGGTAGGCTTGGAAACCTATGAATAAATTAAAAAATATAGCAATGCCAAAAATGCTCAACATCAATTTTGAGGACTACACAAAAACAAATTAGGAATGTACAAATCTGAAGCAAAACTGTCTAATTTGTGTAGAACTGCACGGTAAAAAAAAGTACCATGACACAATCCAACAATAAAAGACGGAGAGACGATTTCAGAGCAACCATTTTGTAAAATTTTATTTAAGTGTGGCAATTCTTTTAAGAGAATTTTTAAGTGTTGGTCTTGATCTTGCTGGCTTTGCATAAAAATATAAATGATCTCATCTGGTTAATTGCACATACCTACAGATAAAAATTCGTCCATCTAACGATCATATCATATTAATTTTCCCGAACAATGGATTGAAACTTTGATATGGACGATGCTTTTACCAAAAGTTGGGATTTCTTCAAACAACATAATTTTAGTTATGTAACTTAAAAGAAAGATTTAATTTTTTTATTATAATTTGTTATGAATATTGATACTGTCTAGGCATTTTAATTATTTAGTTTTCTGAATGATTGTGCGCGAGCTCCGATATGAGTCAATCATTTTATTTTCAATAATAATTTTAATATTTTCAATAACAAAGAAAAACTAAATCAAACAAAAATAACCAGCGCTTAATTAAACAAAAATTTTCTAAACCTGAATCAATATATAGACGCCAACTATGACAAAAACATAGGACGTGTTGAAAGTAGGTACACTGTTCAATTTAGTTCGATATTTTAATTTTGTACTGTGTATATTGTTACGTTTTTTGTTTCTAAAAAAATATGAGTATCTATGAGACATGAATTATAATAAGAGAACAATGTTTTCTTTATCCACAACTGAAAACCCAAAATTTATGCTTTGGTAAGAAACATCTTCGTAACAGACAAAGAGAGTTTTGTATTCCACAAATACATTATTTCATAGGCATTAGTTTATCAAGAAAGATATGCCAGTTGCCTATATAAAAATATGAATACAATAAATAAAACTAGTTAACAATAATTTAACCCAGAAAACTTTTGCAAAAGGTTGTTTTCGTGCAAATATGAGCTCGTGATTAAACGTCATGTTACAAGAAATTCGACTCGCATTTAGAAAAAAAACCTTATCCCCTAAATTCGTATTTAAGTTTTCCCCAGAGACAAATTTTCATTCACAATAAAATTTATGCATTCAGAAATCAGATAGTACCATTCATTCTACTTCAATATCCCCTTTGAATTTGTCCATTATCTTTTTTTTCTCAAAAAAATAGAACAAATAATATTCAGATAGTAATCTGTATAGTTATAACATATTATTAAACTTATATTCAGCAAGAGACATAACTTTCAGAAATTCTTTACAGTGAAGTACCAGAAAGTTTGCCAAATCATAATAGCTGGACTTCAGCATTTCTTAGATAACGTTAAAATGATAAAAATTTCTCATTATATTTTAGCCGGGATATCTGTCTTTCTAGTTACAGGGTGTTGAAATTTTGGAAAAAATGAAATTTTTGTGAATAGTCGAAACGGCTATCTAGGAAATATGAAAATTTGACACACAATATGAACTAAGGATCCTTCATAATTTAATGCAAATACTATAACGTAAAATATTCTTTCATTTTCAAGAAATCAGTGGCGTAAGATAATTTTTTGAAAAATATTTCTGTTTTGTAGGGTATTTTCGTATTCCATCCTGCTATCATATACACAATACGATTAATTACATTCCGTGTAGGAAAACTCATTATTTTTTAATGAAGTAGTGCATACTAAATTGGAAAATTTGACATTAAATATTCATTTAATTAAAAAATGGTAAGGTTTTTCCAATTATAGGTGAATGAATACAAAATATAACATGATCTCATGTCGGTTGGTTCAAGTGATATTTAATTCCACGGCCGCGCCAGCTTAATATTTATTTATGAAGTCATATAATTCAAATTTAAGGTTTAATTTAAAAATATGTAGGAAGTTTTAGAGCTGCAAATGATTGTATTGCCAGTATAGGAATAAATAATGATTAGTGTTTATCGGCTAACAAATATCGCGTGGAAACTTACTTTCTTGTAATCGTTATTATGAAAAATAGGTATAATGGTAAAATCTGCACAGGGTATATGGTATACAGGCCGTAAAATTCAAAACGTATACGCTAGAAAACCATAGGATCAAATTTTTTCAATATTAAAATCGGAAAAAATTTTGTCAGAAGTAATTTTTATGGATTTTAATAATTTTAAGCTTCAAAAATAATTGGCATAATTTTCAAAAATTTTTTACGAGTTTAATAAAAACTGATAGTCAGCTGCGAACTTGGCAGCTGATTATCTCGTGATTTAAATAACGGGATCTCACAGTTAACATTATTCTGAGTTTGTGAAAAAAATAGGTCAAATCTGCTGGCAAATGACTTATACTGATACCTTAAGCTGCAATTAAAGAAATCTTGAAAAAATGGTTTTGAAAAAGTTCAAAAATTTACAAGGTAAAATCCTCTTTCCGGCTGGACTTCTCAAGGTCATACATATACTAATTTCACACAGTTCACAGCTTTATTCTCACAAACTAACGGTTAAAAATAGTATTTTTGGAATCAGGAAACCATAAAACGCAAGGATCTGTTGAAAAAGAAATATAAAATTTCGTAGAAGTATGTATTTACCTCTACATACGAAAATATTTGCAAAGAAGGTTATCAACTTTTATAATACATACCTTACAACAAAATTTTTAAGAAATTAATGACATTAATAGGAATCAAATTGGTGTAAATATGTAGCAGGATGTATTTACAAAATACAATTCTATTTTAAATAACACCTCAAGAAATACCATGCGATGACGCATTGTTCTGAACTGAAACTTATTAATAAATAGTGCATCTAAGTCACATGTTTGCAATGAAATTAAATTTTTATCAAGGATTTCAATTTTGAATAATTTTAATAATATTTTATGATTAAATTATAACGCATATCTGCAATTTGTTACCTACATTTGAATATAGAATAAGTTTCCAATTAAAACTTTCACTTGTTGCAAATATTTCCAGAAAGACTACGCTTTCGTTATAACTAATATTGGAAAAAAAACTTTTAAGCCAGTAAAATCTTATAAAAAAAACCAACTAATATCGCAACTCGCGATTTAAAGCTGCCCTTTTTGATATGTTATTTGGACCACTTAGAAGAGTGTGAAACTACGTTTTGCGAGAAAAAAAAGATATGTTACCCTGAGTACTATGAGGAGATGAACTTACTTGAGCCAACCTCTCGTTGCTGCCTTTTCCAACCTGGAGTCCGTCGACGTCAAAGCTCTCCTGCTGTTCTTGAACAGCTCCAAATGGTTCATGGAGTAGTGGCCGGGGATGGGCAAACCCTTTTTCGGTCTCACAATGGACCCTATAACCTAAGTGTGTCCCACCTTAGGACAGCCTCTCTAACCTAACTTAACCTACCCTGAGTAATATATAAAAAACTGAAAAAAGTTCGAAAATTTGAAGCACAAGTTTTTTTTTTTTTTGATGCTAAACGTAGATTCACATTCCCCTAAGGGGTCTAAATAACGTACCAAAAAAGCAGCTTTACATCCCGTTTTGCGAGTTTAATGTTAAATTTGATTGGCATATTTACACACTTTAGGACATCAATCATACTTTTCCCTGCACTTCCAAATATTAATATAAATATTGTTCCATCACGGTATCAAAAACACATACACGTGAGTGTTTAAATAAATGTAAGTAATTTTCATATTTACGTTAATAAATAATATTAAAATAAATTAAATCAAAATTTTTAATTATCATAACGTCATGCATAATCCAACCGCTAATGGATAAAATTTTGAATTGTTTAATAATGGCTTAGACAGAAACCAGAAGATGTAGGCGAATAGAAACTTATATAAGTTTATTATAAAGTTTTTGATGTTTAGAAATATTTATAGAAGAAAATTTGTTGGTGTGTACCAGTCACAATCTCGTTGTACACCAATCACAATCATGAAATATCATCGTGTAAGGAGCTTGATAAAATCATCTAGTTTTATGTTTTTGAGTCTCAAAACCACAAATCTGCTATTATTTTTATACCATACATTCCAGTATCATCAAAATGCATCTAAAATGTAATCTTTTGCGGACTGGATATAGGCATTTATTTCTATTTGAAATATACTCGTTGAGGATTTGATGTAGACCATAGAAAGGATGTCTTTCTCTTCCTTCGAATATGTCATTTTCGTAAATTATCAGTTCAACCAACTTGATTTGAATTCAACAATTACGATTTTGCCTAGGTTTTCTTTATCTTCTGCCAAAGTTGCTGCTAGCTAGCAGAAACCGTTGAAGAAACTTTACTGAAATCGCTATCCATTATTGGTCCTATATCATCCAAAAAATACAACGAAACAACAATTAAAAAAAGCTTATTGCCAAATTACGAAAGTGGTGAAAAAATGTTTCAGATTCGGTTAAACAAAAAATCGTGCGAGAATGAAAGCAAAAGACAAATAACCATTGAATTATTGTGATCAATTCGATTTCTGGGAAAAATACTTTTCACTTTCATCATATTTGTAAAGGCAAGTTTCCATATTTTACATGGAAATTAGGAAATTTTCTCATTATTTTTGAAGAAGAAGTTACTTTTTTCTCTCCGTGTGGGTACCAGTGGTTAAATGTACTCAAGTAAATAAAGATATAATCCACCAAGCAAGTATAAAATACTCAATCAAATATATGTATATGTGTCTAAATATGTTCCACCATCTCTCGGTCTAATATTGTATGACCACATTGTTAATTAAATACATAATTAAAAAAAAAACACTTAACAACTTTTGGTAATTACATTAAATAAAAGCAATACTAATCATTTGGGATATCCCTTTGAGATAAATTTATCGTAAATTGACAGATTTTAATCATCATTATATTTATAGGTATTAAGGTAAATTGTAAATTTACGAAAAATATATTTCATTAGAATTTTCAATGTCACCTTTCTTTTTTACATCCTTAATAAATTCATTCAAATAGATTTAGTTTTGCACGTTTTTATGTGGATTGATTTTTTTTTTATAAAAGCTAATTATATTACTAGCAGGTCCGGCAAGGTTTAATGTACTTTAATTTTTTTTAGTTGAGCTAATTAAGAATGAAAATATGATCGTTTTTTAAATCGCGCTGATAAAAATAAATAGGTAATCATTTTTGTACAATGTATATGAAATATATATCAGGGTATATTAAGTTTAGTCTCAAGTTTATAACGCCTAATTTGCCCATTTTTGGTACAGATGTTTATAAAATCGTCTAATTTGCCCTAATCGTCTAATCATTTAATTTTGTTTTCGTTTGTCTTTCCGTCATCAAGATTGTATAAATGAATGCAGACCCTCTCCCTGAATAAGCAGATAAAAATAAAGAAAAAGCTCTTCACCAAATTTCGATCTGGGACCGAATTTTGGAGATATTGTTACGGGAAAAATTTATCCATTTAATGACCAATAAAAGTCGGTAGATGTAGTAGGTGTCACTTAATAATATATACAGGGGACTATCAAAAACCTATAAAATGATTTAATTGGGTAGTGAATATTAAAAACATCTTTTATATATATAGGTACGCAATTCCAGTTTCTAATTTGTAAACTATTTTAATCTTACATAAATAAATAAATTAATCTAATTAATTACTATTTTAATATTTCTTATAAAATATTTAACATTTAAATACTACAAAGATACGCAGCGGTAAGATTGTCATAAAACTCTCGTAAACTAATAAAGTTTTTTAATTTATTGCTATAGTTAGCACCAACAAACTGTTAAGTATACAGGGTGGTTCAAGTTATAACAGTAAGACGTCCCAAGGTGGGCTGTAGGCTGTATTACGTATTTTTTTTTAAATATATCCTTTTGTTGTTTGTTCCAGGTAAAATCAATCAATTATTTGTTACAGAGAGTTATACACATATTTTATTTTTTTTCATCTCTGGTATTTTTTTTTAATTTTTAATTTTAATAGTTTAATGATATTGAAAAGGATTGCCGAAGTAATCGAAACTGGTCTAGCTCATTAATAATAAATTTTATGAATCTATTCTTATTGTGGGTCCTGAAGGAGATATATTTTAATTAAATGCTAAAATAATAACAATTTCTTTATACACTTATAGCTGGGAAATTAAAAGAAAGCATTTTAAAATATTGCGAAACAGCCTGTTTAGAAAATCGGAAATATGGCACTCAATGCCTCAAGCATAGGATATTGCATAACGTTAATGTATTTATAATCAATTCAGTGGCGCTGAATGTTTTTACTCGATACGGGATTCTTAAATCATGAATGATCCCTAGATCAGACTGTCAAATTTTCCCAAGCATGATTTATGGTAATATTTACAAAAATCTCCTTTTTATTCCAAAATTTTAACACATTATATCTATCTAGTAAAGGACTATAACAGAATTGAGAAATTTTCATTATTTTAATGTAGTTTCAACCATTTGATGAAGTTGTTAAAACTTGGATCACCCTGTATATTCTCTGTGGCTCTAATTTAGTCAAAGCCAAAAACCAAGTTTTAAACCCGTAGTAGCTTAATTGATCATCAAATCTGTAATGTGCACTCTACGCCCATTTGTATACCATAATAATTTGTGTATCAAAATTCAATGAAAATAATTTTTTAAGTAGAAAGCATTTTAAACCCCCGAACAAAAAAGGGGGTGTTATAAGGGGTTTTTTATTCTTTAATAATAAGAAATTTAATGGAGAGTGTTCTTAGCTATGTTTCTAGTGCGAGTGTAGGATTCCGTACTCTTAAATTTGCTATAGTTTTTTAAATTTTCCAAATTACTACCAAATTTTTACATAATTTATGTGTAATTAAATTATTTAAAGTAAAATTATTGGTAGTAATATTCAATTTTTTTTTTACGGTAAGAAATATTTACCATGAAGACATAATCCGAATTTTCCATTAGTATAGTAAACATTAATTTTGATATATCATCAACAAAGTATTAAAATATTTTTACAAAATTTTATCTAAATAACTGTTATATTTAAAAAAGAATAAAAATAAAAATTCTTTAAAAATATATTATCATATTTTTCGCATATGTCATTTAATTGTAAAGAAATAAACTTGTTTATGGGTGGAATTGTGTCATAAATTAATTAAAATTACATAAAAATAATTCTAATCTTTTAGAAAATTTAGAGTTAAAGTTTTAAAAATATACTTACCTTAGATTTTAGACCATTATTATGATTAAATTCAATTATTTTATATGTCTTAACTTTCGTTAAATTATCAATAAATTATCACGTATTGTGCTTATGAATTCATTAAGTTGCTGCTTGGAAATTGTTGGGAAAAACTATTTTAATTTTGATTTTGAGGCGAATCCTTTCGTTCAATTAAATTCTAGCCTATTCTTAGAAATTTTCTAGATATCATGAGCGCTATTTAAACATAACGTGACTGAAAGAAGGACTAGTTACAAGACAATACGTTTAAAATTTACCACAGACGACAAGCAAAAAATATCGTCGAAATACGAAAGTTATAATGGATTAAAAGCAAAGTCAAAAAAATTCGTTTAATTTACTTGCTGATCATTTGATTGTTGGTTACAGTAGTTGTGTACACACACATACTGCGATCAGTCAAGCGAACGATAGAACAGGGGTCAGATATATGCTATCGAAATTGGTTATGCTTCACGTGGTACTTTAATGAATTTAATAAATTATTGAAATGAATTTATTGAAAATTGTTATATAGATTGCATATTTCATATTGCATATAAATAACAGTTTTGATTGCCAGTCAGTTAGATGTTAGAACAGGGCTGGTCAGTCAGCCCTTATTTATGTACAATAAATAAATAAGATTCATTTATGATTTCCGTGGTATTTCAATGAATTTATTAAACCTGAAATTTGTTATACAGCTTGTATATTGCTTATAGATAACAGATGTGGCAGTCAGTTATATGTTATAACTAGTAAGTTATATGTTAGAACTGGGATAGGCAGTAAATTCAACGAATTTTTTTTGGCCTGACTCATTATAAAAAGAAAATTGTAAAAAAACCATATTTCCATAAATTGGACCCTCGAACCACGATTTAAAGCTCATTTTCTTTTATTACTAAATTTACTTTTGATCTGTAAACGAAAAATTTGTGCATGATGTTATAAAAGTTTGTAAAATGGCGATAAAATAAAAATAAATAAATAATAAATTATTGTTTATTATTTTCATTGGGAAAGTTTTGGCGTAGGTAATTAATTTATTATTAAATAAAATTCGACATAGGTATATGTAAATAATACGTGACTTAAGCTGCAATTTTCAGAAAATTTTATCAATTACTGTGAGTTTTAACTAATACATAAAACGTGAGAGTATGTATCTTTTTATAATTTTTGTTAAAAAGTTACAGCTTACAAGAACAGTGGAAGATGTGACAAATGGCCCTAAATAATTTTATTAAAGAACATTCTGGAAATCCACAGTCTGATTTTGAGAAATAATGTTGTTCTAAGCATTCTGAATAAAGGTATTAAGAGATACAAAGAAAAATAATGAACAGTTTTGTATTTATTACGTGAAATTACCACCCATCAAATTTTGTGTTTATTGAAATTTTGAATTCAGTAATGCCACTCACCGATGCCAACTTTTAGGTTTTTTCCTGTAGAATTAAAATTATATGCACAGAAAAATGTAACGATTTTCCACATTTTTCTACAATTTTTTGCAATTTACTCGAAAATTATGCATTTTAGAGAAAAAATAGATGAGTTCAAAGTTATCGGGCGTAAAAAAAATTTTCCGCGTTTTCCCACAGTTTAGAAATGTTTGAATTCGAATTGTTGCGTGATCAGATAAACATTAAATGATGCATTATCAATTGAAACTGAAATCATGGAATTGAATTGAATTTCATGGAATTGTAATATTAATAATGGAAATTAACAAGTGAAAACAAACAATTGACTGAGTTAATTGTTGAAATACCATGTATAGACTGTGTTAGACATAACTGATATTCCCATATAATACATACTATATAATTTGCGCTCTCACGGGTAAAGACTGATGTTATTACGAAAAAATGTTTCAAACAAAAGTTGTTTATTTATAAGGAACATTTTTTACATTTTAATTTTTGTTCTTTCTCTAACCGTTTTCAAAATGGGTCCTACGGATCCAAACCCAATTGACCTAATTTGCCCATTTACGAACTCGATTCAGCTTGATATCGTTTTTGAGTTATCGTGTTGACAGACAGACGAACAGACAACCGAAAGTGGACTAATTAGGTGATTTTATGACACCTATACCAAGATTTTGGTTGTAGCATCAATATTTTTAAGCGTTACAAACTTGGGACTAAACTTAATATGCTATGATATATTTCATATATACATGGTATAAAAATGCACGTGCATAAAACCTTTCAACCAATATTAATGGGGTTACCCGCAGGTATTTTTAGAAAATTTCAAAATACCCAATCAATAATGTTGTTGAAAAATTTTCTCAAATTTAATGACATAAGACAATAATACTCATGGAAATTATTGAACCATATTGATTTCTAAGAGGTACTTATAAATAATTTTTCCCTTGAAATAATTTAATTTCCATGAAAAATATTTACGAAATTAGTAAGATATATAATTGCTTCTTTTTTTTTTTTTTTTCGAAAAAAAAAAATTAAAATTATAAATAAACAAAAAATATTTAACATGTATTTTCCTAGCAATAAAAAAGCTAGAACACATGTATGTGATTTAAAAGAAATTTCACAACTAAAATATGGAAAGTCCTTGGTTCTAATACTTTTAATGTGCAAATTTATTATTTATTTGTCTCTTTTAACAAATTATCAAGAATTACTTTTAAAGATAAATTAATGTAAATGAAAAGAATAAGAATGTGTGTAAGTTCAACTCATCTTATGTGAGTTAGTATTCCGTACCAAAAATTATGCCATGTTAAATAATGAAGTTTTTCACTAAAACAAGGATGTTTTAAGATAGGATCATGCAAGAATGTTTTCGTTGTCTGAGCCCTGAATTTTATCAAATAAAGTTTCTTAACAATAAATGAATAAAAACTCGCCAATGAAAAAGGTATAATGAGGAAAAAATACAAATTAAATTAAGACGCGAAAATTAACTTTCAGGCAAGATTGTTTTGTGAATACGATCGTAGATCAACGAAAGCCATATCGTGATTTCTCCATAACTGAGGTTATCCGATAAAAATATTAATAAACAAATTTCATTCTGTAGAAAAGAATTCTGTAATATAAAATAAAGCATTTAAAATTCCGTTCTTACAAGAAGGATAATATTGATTTTTAACTCTCGGCGAAAAAGATGAATTCGTGAATTTAAAATATTTACTGGTTTAGGGATGTAGATTAGGTTAGGTTAGGCTAGGTTATATTGGCTGTCCACGAAGGACACACTTAGGCTATAGAGCCCATTGTGATACCACATGTGTGTTTTACCACCTTTCCGCTGGTAATTTCATTTATCAGCTCCTCAATTTCAGAGGCTGGGTGCACCTCCTTCATGCATATACCATGGACTGCACCAGCCCATCACAGCTATTAATTAAATTAATTTTGTTGCTACTGCGGGAATCGAACCCCCTACCCAAAGCATACCGTGAACGGAATTGGCTTAGAGAAATAACGAATGATAAAATTGTAGTGGCAGTTTCAAACATTATGCATTTAATTAATTTAAAAAAAAGAAATTTTTTTCATAGGAATTGCGTAAGCTTAGAGGATTTCCTATAAAGATTACCTCAAAATAAAAATAACGCATTAAGAAAGAGCTGCGTAATAATATTAAATTTTCTTCCGCAAAATGTTCAGCCTTCGATTACTATACTACATTTCTACTACATTCCTGAATATGTGAAATTTTAAAATTTTAATTGTAATCGTAATTATTAAACGTATCGAGATACTCATCGGGCAATTAATTTTTCTACAATTTTGCTTATGATAAATACTTCCATTTAATAAATAATAATCGAAAAAATTTCAAATTTTGTAGTTTAGAATATTGAAAGTACGATTAAATGATGAATTCAATGTCAAAATTGACTCAAAATTTTCACGTATGGGGAGGGAAGTTCTTTCGCTATAAAAAATTTTGGTACGGTATTTTTAATACGTATGTGATTCATTTAATGCAAATTAATTATAATTAAGTACTATAGAACTAAATGTTCTTTTAAAAAAATAAATAAATACAAAAATAAATAAATAAAAATTTGTTGTAATAAGACAACAAGAGTTGACCAATCACACAATACCTTCAAAATATTATACTCACATATAAGTAGGGTATGGTGTTGTACCTTTGTGACCATATACCTTGTAACACAGATTAGATGGATACAGCAGTTATTCCATATTCCATATTCCATATTTCAATTTTAAACATAACGTAAAATGCCGAGGAGGTAAAGTTTGAAAGGACGTATCACCATGTACCTTGGATTAAGACAACGTATCGCATCAATGAGCAAGGATTATAGGTGGGTACCTACTTCATGAAGAGAATCTCTTTAAGAGAAACTTGTAAAGTTTTCGATCATATTGATCTTATGTGGCATGTGGCATGTAGTTCATGGTACATTGTGATTTTGTACCATGGATCACACTATTTTATTATATTTATATATCTAAAAGCAGAAACTGACTGACTGATTCATTGACTGATCGATCAACGCACAGATGCAACGCACGTTCTTTAAATAACGTAAGTGTGCATTAAGAAGAAATTTTTGGTAATGCATCCCCTAAGAGGTTTGAATGTAGGCTAAAAGTTTGTACGAAACAAAAGTTGTTTATTTTTATAAGGAACATTATTTATATTTAAATCTTGCTTCGGACCAATTGGCCTATGTTGCTCATACAAACTCGACCTCACTTTTTACGTCCTGAGTACGCTGTAAAAATTTCAGCTTGATATCTTTTATCGTTTTTGAGTTATCGTGTTGACAGACAGACGGACAGACAACCGAAAATGGACTAATTAGGTGATTTTATTGGAGGCGTTTCCATGGTAACATTACACTACTTTAATGATAGAATTGTATGGATGCATATATTATAATTGTATGGATTGCATTTATCACTTACATTTGAAAATTTAATGTTATTGTCTCACAAATTTAAATAAATAATTATGATAATTTGAAAAATAATATTTGTACAATTCGATTTCTTATTTTCACAATTTTCAATGCATTAAGTTTAATTAATTGGTGTTTTTTAATAATTTTAATTTGAAAATTTCTATAGCATTAATATGTAAAGAATTGAAAATCAGTCATAACAGCGTCCTTTATCGCCAAAATTTTTCACTGGAAGCGCTGGCATCGATTTCATTGTCCCTACCATGACCACGCATACAACGAATACCAAAATTTTGTTCATAGCATCATTATTTTTAAGCGTTACAAACTTGGGACTAAGCTTAGTATACTTTATAAATTTCGATTTTTGCCCCAATTTCTTAGATCAGTTTTTTGTATTTTATAAATACGTATTTCGACTACCAAGTAGTCATCATCAGTAAGAATTAGCTAGTTGTGGTTACTCTTTGCTAATTTGGTGGCGGACTGCACCAAGCATCTAGGAAATTGGGGCAAAAATCGAAATTTATTTCGAAATATCCTAGAGTTCTCATTTATTATCTTCGATAATATTATATTAGTATACTTTGCATATTACATATATGCATGGTATAAAAACGACTTTGGAAATACATTGAAATGTTTATTTTGATCCGAGGTTTAACATTTTCCCATTCATTTGCAGCACATATGAATACTTTTTAATTTTTTGTTAAATATATAGATAGGTGTTTTATATTGATATTGCATTGTAAAGTACATACCTAGGTATATGGGATATTTTAAAAATAAAAATTTTATATATAAAAGCAAATGTCTTCTTTATCATATTTAGTATTCTAATTATTGTTGCGGTTTAAATAACTACCTTAACTTAACTTAAAACTTACTTCAATATTTAATTTGTTTTTAATTATTTGTTTTAAAATAATTTTATTATTTATTTGTATTTATTATGATTTTAAATCAGTGTTTTGGGATATTTTAGTGAATTTGATTTATTATTAATATTTTTTTAGTAAAGTTTTGAAAAGTGTTTAACATTTAAGTTTGATTTATTTTTTGGAATTATTTTAATAAAAAAGTTAGTATTATTTTATTTTTTTTTTTAAATTTTGCATATTTAATAACATGATCTTAAAAGTTAAAAATTAATGCCTATTTCATTTCATTTGGTTTCATTATTATAATGAAATTATTTATTTAAACAAATTATTTTATTTATGAGATTAAAATTGTATATTAATATATGATTTATGAAACAAAGTTAATAGTTAGGATATTTATTTGAATTTATAAAACAGGTTGAAAACAAGCCAGGGAAGTAATTTTGGTGGAAGCGCAGTGTAAAAAAATAGATGTTGAGAAATTTATCTAATTTTTAGATATTTAAGGTTGTTTGATAATTTAAAATAAAGATAACCAAAATTAGTCATTTTTTTCATAATTTCATAGGGATGCAAAAACTCTGTATTCAAATTTTAAAAAATTTGTTTAAATCAATCTGACTAAAATTATCAAAATTATATTTAAATATCTCATTACATGTACAAATTTTAATATTAAATTGATTATTAATTTTGAATTTTTTTTAACAATATTTCGAAATAGTATTTTTAGCGCGTTCTTTACCGCCTACATGAGAATTTCTGTCTTTTTATAACATAATAATTATTATTATTACTAAAAAAATTTTGGCGAATATTATCTCGTGAACTATTATATTTTCAAATTGAATTATGATATTTTATGTATTATATGTATGAATTTTAAATTTTTATTAATTTAATCATTTAAAATAAATAATCAAACTCGAATTAAATGATCTTATTGTAAAATAAATGCCTGTGCGTTAGAAAATAATCAATGAAACTATATGGATTCTCAAATTGATGTTTTGATCTTTTTGAGCCTAAAAAAGTACTTAAGATAAATTCAGATTTCTGACAATAACAAATAATAAGTTTATTATTAATAAGTTAAAATTTATCATAATATTTCATGCACGTGTTCTCTTATATTGCATACATATTTGATTTTTTTCTTTATTTTGCATAATTAATGAAAAGTTTAAGAAATTAAATTAATTTCTTAATAGTCTCTTAAAATTAAATTTTCATTTGTAACCGAGGTACGAATGACAAAAACCCGATTACAAAATAAAATGATAAACTCAGTGACAAGAAACTTAAGCAAATAAATTAGTTAAAGCTTTTTATACAATGTATATATGAAATATACATAGTATATTAAGTTTAGTCTCAAGTTTGTATCGCTTAAAAATATTAATGCTACGAAAAAAATTTTGGTATAGGTGTTCATAGAATTATCTGATTAGTCCATTTTCGGTTGTCCGTCCGTCCGTCTGTGACATGATAACTCAAAAATAAAAAAAGATATCAAGCTGAAATTTTTACAGCGCACTCAGTGGGTCCCGTAGGACCCATTTTGTAAACCGTTAGAGATAGAACAAAAGTTTAATAGTGTGATCAAATTAACTTTTTGAATAATTTAATTCTGAGTTCGGAGAAAAAAATTGAATTTAGTAGATCATTATGATACAAATTGAGGAAACTAAAATCTAACATTTTTTGATGGTCGGAAGGGGTCCAAAAAATATGGTAAAGTGGCCTAATCCGGTCTTTCGCGTCAGACACCGTCGGATTGAGTTAAAAATAAAAAAGTGTTTAATAAGCTTAGGCGCCGTAAAAAGGCGAAAAGAATGAGCTGGAAGTAATGGGAGCAATTATTAAGACTATAATGTCACATAACTTCTGTCTCTTAATAATTGCTCCCATTACTCCCATCCTATTTTTAATGTTATAATTTTAAATAATAGTAATTTAAAATTAATATTTTAGTAACTTTTACTAAAGATGAGAGGTTGGCACTTTAGTAGGTATTACTTTAACTATTGAAGCATATGCTCGCGTAAAAAAAATAGCGCGTTACCGCACCACAACTTTTTTAGGGCCATTTTACAAAAGTCCTGTTTTTTGCATTCAGCTGCGGTTTGCAAAAAGTATACATTCGATCTTGCTGAAATTGTGTGTGATACTTCATGGGTACAAAAGCTACAATCCATTTAAATCTCAGCTTTAAATCTTTAAAACAACAAGAGCTATGAAGTTTTGAAATTTCGAGCAAAATCGATGGTTTTTTGCAATTTGTGGGGACATTGATGGACCAATCGGGTTCATTCGCAGCTCATTCTTTTCGCCTTTTTACGGCGCCTAAGCTTATTAAACACTTTTTTATTTTTAACTCAATCCGACGGTGTCTGACGCGAAAGACCGGATTAGGCCACTTTACCATTTTTTTTGGACCCCTTCCGACCATCAAAAAATGTTAGATTTTAGTTTCCTCAATTTGTATCACAATGATCTACTAAATTCAATTTTTTTCTCCGAACTCAGAATTATCTAAAAATTGACGCCATTTTTTTTTAATTTGATCACAGTATAAATATAAAAAATGTTCCTTATCAAAAAATTAACAACTTTTGTTTGAAATATCATTTTGTAAACATCATGTTTACTCACGAGGGCACACATTAGATTAGCTAATTTTGTAGTATGTATTAATATGGGATTATCAGTTATGTATGCGCGACATGTATAGGTAAATGTGTAATGTGATAGAGTAATCAACACTGTCTACACATTCGACGATTATGACGAAGTAAAAATTCCTTCATACTTGGTTAAAAAATTTTTTCTATTTATCACTTAAATTTCCTTCAATTTTCCAACTTAGTAATGTATACTTTAGTTTAACCTTTTTGCAATACTTACCTTAAGCAAAATGTTTTTTTTTTTTTTTTAATTAAAAAAAAAATCTTAGATAATTTTTTTCATGGATAAAAATCTGATTAAAAACAATAAGAGAGATTCCTGAACCCTGAAGAGAATATAATTTGTCAATGATGATTTGATACTCTTTGAATCATATTAATTAGGGTCACTGTTTTTTAATTAAGGTCACTTTTGTTTATAAATTATATTATAAACAATTTAATCAATTATGTATAATAGTTTATCTTTCATTAATTAATTATTGAAATAATTATTGTAATGATAAACCATTATAATAGGTCAAAAACCAAGCTCCTTCGAGTAGAATTCGTTAAATAAGATAAAAATCCCTGAAACTTATGTCACAAAAATTCCCATTATTATTTTAGAAATTCTTCACCCTTCATACCGTTGTCTGATTTTTTGAATTCTACTTGGATTCATTTTTTCATTAAAAAAAATGGTCCGGGCGTGCCGTAGGACACTCTGTAGGAACTGTCTTATTTGAGCTATAAATTATGTATTGATTAACAAATTAGAATTTAAAAAAATGTATTGGCGTGAATGGGCTTCGACTTGACGACTTTCTGCATTAGGGGAGGGCACCCTAACCAGAATACCATGCCTTCGATGAGAATACTATTAATATTTCAAGATAATGGATTATAGAAAAAGTGTCAGCTGAAAATTTTTCTCGCCTGAGCTCATCCGTCAAACGCGTAATATTAAGCAACCTATAGTTAAGGTAAAGTCAGGAACCAAAGAGGTATAATTATGTATGCTAAGCCTAACAAGGTTTTCTTTTACGAAAATTTTCATTTGAAGAACATTCTTACGAGCCTAGAAAGTTTAATTATTCATTGGGCAAGATTAAAATTTACGAATAACAATTTTTTTTGTTATTTAATTAACGTAAATATCATTTTATCCAACACGAGACAAACGATTTTCAAAGATCATCAGCTTCATTCAAAAGAGCTTTTGTGTCAATTTCACGGCAATTTTATTTTTAATATTCATTCATGTTAATTAAAAAACATCAGTAGGTGGTGTATTTCCCGGAAAAAATGACTAGAAAAATCAAAATTGGTCCATTTGACAAAAAAATTTGCGTGATATATAAAAAATGATTCGATTTTTGTGTGTACAAAGATTAATTCATTAATAATTATTAATATAAAAAAAAATTATGTAATAATATTTTGTGTAAAATTTTTTTATAATTTTTAATAATTTCATGCGTTATAAAAAAAATTTGTAATAATAATTAAATAGTTACTTTTGTTATAATTAATAATTACTTAAAAAAAAATTACCATATCATTTAAAATTAGTTTTGATTGATCTGTTAATTATAGCAAAAAATTTATAGTAATTTGTTTAGCGCGTATTATCACAAATCATGATTAATAAATGGTGAATTTTTTTATTCATCTATTGCGATTCATATATTATAAAAATGAAGAAGGATTTCCATATGACGTTACTGAAATACCTAATTTTAATTATATTAAATCAAAAATTTAAAGACATCCTCGACACAAAATTCGGTCTGATCGTTTGTGGCATCATCGGAGATTAAAAATATTTAAAAAAGCCGCTAAAAGTTTGGAAGAATCGTGAAGTACAAGGCAACCAATTCAATTATATTTAGAAATTTTAACCCAGATTAATTTTAAGTTTTGATGAATGCGTTCCTTAAAAATAATAATTTGCAAATAATAAATGATGGTATATCTATCTATTTTTGATATTTTTCGTTACAGAGGTATTCTCACGTGTTCCTGTTCTAGGATCACAATTCTAAATATGAGAGGGTTAATGTTTGTCTTTAACTTATTTATCAATGTTAATTTAGATTTATTATTTACTAACTTGATACCCACCCACTTCGCTGGGCTTAAAAGTAAATACCACCGCTTTATAGACTCCACCCCCCTTTCTCTCACCTATACTCCTTACATAACATTGGAAATAGGGATAGGAATTGTTTTACACAGGTAAAAAATATGTACAGTTTTCATTTTCTTTCTTAAATGTAAAATAATCTCGCTCACAATTTTTACAGTAATCTTCAATTTATCTTTAAAATGATGTTCATAGATGGCGCAGTGAAATGTCAAAGACAAATTTAATTTTTTTTTTAATATATCTTTATAAATTAAAGCTTATGTGTTAGTCTCATGTACGAACTATATTATTGCAAAGTTTCATTCAAATCCATTCAGTAGTTTTTGCGTGAAAACGTAACACATAAATTAAGAAACAACCTTACTTTCACATTTATAATATATAGGGATAAGGATAGGGATAAAAATATTAAAGGAATCAAAATTATTTATTAGTAAGCAATATAATATACCTTTGATAAATGAGTAGATAATTTTGAATTTCGATCCCAGAATGGAAACACGTAAAAATATCTATATAACGCAAATAATTGTTCATAAACTCGTTATCAGTTGTTAAAAACGTAAATTATGTGCTAAACGTAAACGTAAATCGTAAAAATATTTCTTATAGTTGCAAATTTGTAATTAAAGGTTATTTTAAGCTTTGAAACAGATTTATTCCTTAAAAATTTTGACTTCCCATCATTTTGACCGGTCTAGCTAATTAATAATATTTTTATAAATCTAGTTAAATATTCTTATTGTGGGTCCTGAAGGGGATACATTTAAACTAAATGAATTCAAATATGTCACTATCTTACAGGCTTACAATTTTTCTGACACTCTATATAAAAATTTAATAACAGTAAAATTTATACAGATGTAAAATAAAAACTTAAATATTCTATTTTTATTTTACATTTTAATTATATGATAATTGTTTTTCAAATTAAATTATTCATTAGGAATCATTATTAAAAACAATTTTCTGACCACACCTAAGACCACACATCCAATTAGAACGAACGAAAATTACTAAATTAATCCTCTAGCGAATTTAATATATGTAGTATATCCTCGTGAGAATAACACGTGATTATTACATAAAGATGTAAGAGATAGAGGATTCAAACCATTGATCTTGCTTCTTCAAGGGCAACCGGAGAATTTTAGCTTCAGCATAGGATTCCCGTATTGAATACTTTGATCAACTATTGTCATTTCTATAGTAAACTGCTTTAAGCAATTTGTTTTATATCAATTTAGCAAAATATGTATCAGTGATGGTAGATCGATACACATGCTCTTTCACAAGAACGTGGTGCCGCCAAATATGCGAATGTGTTACAAAGACTAACTGGAATTTACAAAATGATGTGATGTCACATGGTTGTACCAAAACTTTATAAACCTTTGTATCCGGGATACACGAAGCCAGTTTTCAAGTTAGGACACGAGGGAGAGTAGACATAATCATACTCCTAAACTTTAAAGTATCAGTTCAAAAATCGGATTTACTTTTTTCTAATGATAATACAGTGCAACCTCGATATAACGAATCTGAAGGGAACCAGTAAATATTCGTTATATCAAGTAATTCGTTAAACTGAGGTTTGTTATATTGAGGTTAAGTTGGTCTAAAATTCGTTATAAAGAGGAAAAAAGTGTCGGAACCTCTCGCGACATGAATTACATACTATGGAGTATACTAACTGTCATATATTGGTGGGACTTTATACGTTATATAAAGGTTTTGAATTGACGAATTTCGTTATATAGAGGTATTTCAATTTTTTATGTAGTTGAAAATTCGTTATATCGAGACTGTTCGCAAAAAATATTCGTAATGTAGAGGTATATTTTATATTGACTCTTATGGACAATTCAAGGGGATTGCGAAAAATTTGTTAAATCGAGGAATTCGTTATATTGAGGTTCGTTATATTAAGGTTGCACTGTAATATTCGTTTTCTAATGGTACTCACCGATCTTTGAAACTGTACTCCAGTATTATAAACAGGATGGCCCATTTTGATCGATAATGGGTCAATTTGACCAAAAAATAACTTTTACAAAAGTTGCAGAATTTGATGGGGGACATCATGTTCTGACATCGGGTTGGATCTATTCTTTGGATTTCTTTAATAGCCAAATTAGATCCTAAACGGTAAGAGATGAAAGAAAACACCCTAGATACCGAAAAATGCTTTAGCTAAAAGTTGTCAAGAGTCAAAGTGTCCATGACTTTGACCTACAGCTATCGATAAACTTTAAGCATATTTTCTTTCGATTAAATGCAATAATGACATATTTATTAGTCGTATTTCCTCCGGATCTAAATTAGCTATTAAAATAACCCGAAGAACTAGGTCCAATCTCATGTCAGAACATGATGTCCCCCATCAAACTCTGTTACTATATTGTTAAGTTATTTTTTGATTGGTTAACTACGAAATGAGCTGTTAATCATTATAGATTAAAATGGTCCACCCTGTATAAGAAACTCATTGATCTCCAAAATCAAACTTTTTCTTGTTGATAATCATCCGTGTGAAAAAAGCCTTTTTTTAGTTCGCTAGTCTTATGCCAAACCATAATTGTAAACGAAGACAGTACAGCAAAATATTACTTTATTATCCTGACTACTTATTAATATTTTCGAAATTAAGTGAAAGAATTATAGGACTATTTACTAAAACTAAAACTGAATTTCATCCAAACAATATCTAATCTTAAATAGTTAAAACCTTATGTTCCACTTCGTTTCAGTTTAAAATAAGTTTTCTGTTAAATTTTTTAGATATAAATAAATATTCATTCAAATAAATGCTAAAATTATACGTGAAAAAATTTTTCACTATGTAGGATGATATATGATAATTTTTTATTGCCGTTATACAAAGGCAATCTTATCTTACTCAACGAAGATAATTTATTTATGATCCATAATAATTTTAGCTTGCTTTAAAAATACTTTATTTCTAACAGCACTTTTATCCTTAGTTTGAATAAAAAATATTAACTTAGTAAAAGTTCAAGGTCTTATTGTGAACAGTTTCTAATCATTTTTTTCAAATTATGAATAATTTTTAAACTAGTTAAAGAAAATTAAATTTTTCGCGTTTAAAAAATGCTCCTGAACTTAAAAACAGTTTTTCCAAGTTTCTGGGGGGATTCCGTTGTGGAAAATGAACTTTTCTGTTAATTGGATCGACTTTATTTTGAGTCGATTGATGAAAATCTCATCTTTCTAGCATGTATAGAACAGAAAATTATTGATTGGGTGATTTTTCGCGCGTTCTTTTCACAATTAACAATCACGCGCTTGAGTAAGCTTTACACTACAAATAAAAATTTTATACATGCTAAAAATCTGATTCGCGTTGAGTAAGCTTTACACTACAAATAAAAATTTTATACATGCTAAAAATCTGATTTTTTCATACACTTTTTGAGGGATGAAAATCGTAAAAATTGCGTGTTTTCAAATTTTATGAATTTCCTACTCGAAAACTTGGATGACTTACAGAAAAATGTCTAAGAACATTTTTTTGTTAATTTTGACCCCAATTGTATGATAAAATTTTTTCCGAAGCAAATTCGGTCAATATTATAGCGGGCTTACCACCGGCAATCTGCACTTTTACGTGCAGGTGCATTTTTTAAACAGGATCCTGCAAAAATTTTCAATGCGAAAATTATTTATGTTCAATGATTGATGTTACCTGGTCTTGTAGGTTAATGTGTATTTTGACATAAATCTATAGCTGTGAAATGAAACTTAATGTAAGATGCAAGAAAACCTTCAGCTTACGCTTTTTTATAAAAAATTTCGTAGAAAACATTACTGTTAATGATTAAAATTTATAGTGTAACAAAAGGAGAAATTGAGGATAAAACTAGGTACTGGATTATATTCACTAAGGATTATTCCACAGGATTATTTAAGTACTGGATTTTTTTCCTATAAATTAATTGGTTTTTATTAATAAAAATTATCTATCAATCAAAATCTTTGACTATAATAAAAATTCAAAGTGTTACATCTAAAAACAACATCTTGTCTTGTTGCATCATCAAACTATAATTTATATGCGGTAGTAAAATATTTGTGTAAATTGAAGGACTCCCGGAAATTATTTTGCCAAAAAAAAAAAAAATAGCAATAATTATTATTTATTTTATAATATAATTAATTAAATTAAATAAATACATTAATTTGAGGGACGTAATCATTCGGGGGTGTAGAATCAAAAATAAATATAATCTTAGAATAAAATTTATATTCATTTTTATAAAACTTTTATGCAAATATAAAGGTTCTACATATAAATAGCCATTCATGTTAGGGTACTATTATTATCAATTATAGCTTCAAAAAATGAACATAAACAAGTGAAAACAAACAATTGACTGACTGTTAACTGTTTAAATACCATGTATAGACAGTGTTGATTACTCTATCACATTACACATATACATACATGTCACACATAAATAACTGATATTCCCAAATAATACATACTATACAATTTGCGCTGTCACGGGTAAACAGTGATGTTTATTAAAAAATGTTTCAGTAAAAAGTTGTTTATTTTTTGATAAGGAACATTTTTTACATTTAAACTTTTGTTCTATCTCTAACGGTTTACAAAATGGGTCCTACAGAATCAAGATTTAACCCAATTAACCCAATTTAACTATGCTGCCCATTTACGAACTCGATCTCACTTTGTGTCCTGAGTACGCTGTAAAAATTTCAACTTGATAAAATTTTTCGTTTTTGAGCTATCGTGTTGACAGACGGGCGGACGGACAACCAAAAATGGACTAATAAGATGAACATACATACCAAAATTTTGTTCGTAGCATCAATATTTTTAAGCGTTACAAACTTTGGACTAAACTTAATATACGTACTATGTATGTATATTTCATGTATACATGGTTTAAGTCCAAAAGGATAAGTTTAGTCCAAAAGGATTTTTTCAAATTTTTTCCCAAAAAAAAAAAATAACAGAAAAAATAAACGATTATAAGAAAAAATACAAAATTTATTTTTCCCGATTTCACCCATTTTAAATGATTTTCCTTGATATATATCAAATTATACGCACTATTTTCGATAGAATCCATTTCGAAGTTATCGCTATGATCTCGCGAGTCACGCCACAGGAAAATTATACATGAAACTATTGTAAAATTATGGTGGAATCGCCGAGTAGAGTTCCTTTTCAAATAATTCAATGTGTTGATCAGGGCTTTTACAAAAATATGTTGTATTATGGGGAGGTACTGGAAGACGGATACTTTTTTTTTATTGACAATATCCATTGTGCCGTGTGTAGATAAAAGGGCGTATCTCCAAAAGGTGTTTTAAACTTTATAACACTGCATAACATAGAGATTTTGAGTATAAAAATATAATAAACCCCTCTTCTTAAGGAATACGCCTTTTTATCAAGGCACGGCAGCATTTCAAATAAATACCTTTACTAAAAATTAATGTATTAAAGGACATACAAGGAACTAAAAATTAAAGGACATTAATTTCAATAAAGGAAACGAAAACACCTGCATAAAATTAATATAAAAAATATATGTTTATGATTTAAGTTGTAAATCTTAAGGTTAATTGTTTAAGAAAACATCCAAGCTAAATAATAACCACTCTAAGTGCTCCATTTTGCATAATTATATTTATTTGTAAAAAAAAATTATATAGATATAAACTTAATAATTAATGTTTATTATAGGTTTTATTAATATACCTATTTGAATTAATCATGTGTTTATATCTTATAACTTAGGGAACCTTGATATATTAAAGTAAAACGGAACTAAATCATTCATTTATTCAAATTTTTGAATAAAGGTCATTATCTACGTACGTTAAATTCATTATAAGTAATTATCGAAAAAAATTATCGGTTGCACCTTAAAAGATTTGTTATTTTTTCTTTAAAAATAATAACAACTTTAAAAATTTTATTTGTAAAAATTAAAAGACGTCATAAAATTAGCAAAAATAATGGACTAGATACATATTTTATTGATTGCGTCTTATTTGACATAAAAATATTATAATAATATTATTTATTACACATTCCAAATTTTGTTTTTGTTTTCTTAAAACGGCAAATAGTTATTTTTATATCCTGTATACATGAAATATATATCAAGGTGTACTAATTTTAGTGCCAAGTTTATATCGCTTAGAAATATTGATGATAGGAACAAAATTTTGGTATTCATAAATTACACTTAAATAGTCCAGTTTTCCAACCGTTCGCACGTGATCACGATAACTCAAACAAAAAGAGAGAAGAAATTTAGAAATCAAGCAGAAATTTAGCTTGCTTAGGCCATGAAAAGTGAGTTTAAATTTGTAGATGAGCAACATAGGTCAAATCGATTTAGGGTTCGTAGAATGCATCTTGTAAGCCGTTGGAGAGAGAACAAAAGTTTAAATATAAAAAAAAATGTTTCTTATAAAAAAATAAATAGCTTACCCGCGAGGGGAAAAATTCTAGAAAATACTTACGGAAATTTTCGAAAACGAAATAAATTAAATAATTGTGTTACTTTATTTTAATAACTCATCTAATTTTAAAAAAAATATATAAGCACTGGCATTCAACATTTTCTATACAGGGTATTTCAACAATTAACTCAGTCAATTATTTATTATGATATTAAATTATTTCTTAAAAAACAGACGTCATGGCTAAAATTTTACAAAAATAATAGATTATGTATTTATTTTAGTGCGTACATTTTATTTGTTCCCAAAAAATATATTATCTATATATTATTATAATTTAATATCTATATTTAATTATACATAATTATGCAGAATCATGGCACCACCTATTTTTGGATACAACATTTGGAATATTTCAAACTGCATCGACGCATTGTCTCAGCATTTATATAAAGGTTTCCAGCTTTTACCAGCTTTTACCAGCACTTCCACCAAATACTTCTTGCCTGCTTTTTGAAGGATTGACAAATAAAATGTTTGTTAATAAAACGAATTGAGATTTTAACTGCAGCTATAGTTTCAATTTTCGCTTTTTTCAATATTTTTTATAGGCCGTTTGATTACAAAAGAAAGTGGTAGAAACCTTGCTTCATCTTTTTTGAAAGTGATTCCTGTTTATGACAAAAATAAATAGAATTAATAATCACCGAGGTAGAATAAATCTTCACCATTTGTCATAACCATTTAAAAATCGCTTATCTAGTTGTCATGATTTTTTGTTTTTCGATATTTTTTCTCTAGTCGTATGTGATTTAGCCTCCAAATTACAGTCTTAGAACTAAATCATTTAACCAATAAAAAAACGTTCTACGAAATTCAAACAATTTGCTGAAGTACTAGTTTGCAAAATAATTTTTTCTCACCAATTGAAATTATCATTCAACAAAGATGTAATTATCGTAGGAAATTCCTTTCTTATCAATTATTAAGTTCAACGTTTGTATAAGTTATTGAATTTCTTTGAGTAAGCAAAAAAAGTCGTCGGGGATCTCCCGTCATTATTAAAAAATGTTACACATTAAGTGACAATCAATTTCTTTGAATTAATAAGATGCCTGACGTTAAAAAAAAACCCAAAATAATCGGGCAAATGTTTTATAATTGCCTTTTATATTAAAGGTTCAGTATTGTAAAATATGAAATATAAAATAAATCTGAACAGAAAAAAGTATTTCCAGAATATTCTTTTGAATGAAAGTAAAATGTGAAATATTATTAATTTTTTTATTATTTTAATATAAATTTTTTTTATTCCACATCTTTCTCGAACATATTAATATAAAAATGTTCCATCTCTTCAGAAATTTTAAGTAATATATTTATTTTTTAATTGGTAAAAAATAATAATTAAGTGAAGCAATCAAGTATTTTATAAAAAAAAATGGCCATAATAAAAATAATAAAGTATTATTTATTAAAAACATGGAATGTATCGCGACGGTATTTCACACTTGTGTTCAATAAAATTGAGTAAAACGGAATCAAAAACGTGATAAATGACGAATTATAAAAGTTGTTAGTTTAAGAACCAGACATCGGTTTTTTAAATTTTATTCTGGCTTTAATTAGTGGCCAGATAAATTCTTAATTACCCCGCAAGCATAAAATTCATGAATATTTACTTTTTTTATTCTAATAGGAAAATAAGCGACATATTTTAGTGTAACATTCAACAAAGCAGCAGTTCCAATCCGTTCATTAAGCACCTTGAAATTTGAAGGCACTCAGCTTTGTTAAGTGTCGAAACGAAGTCGACAGTGTCGGAGAATTGATTATCTTCTTATTCAAATAGTAAATAAATCAAATATTAAAAGCAATTTTAAACCCAATATTTAAAAAGGGCAGCTCTCTCAATATCTCCCTTTCTCAGCGTTATTAGACAGTCTAAGGACTGGTCTCGCAAAGATATGTCATGGTCTTGCATAATCGAGTGTTGGTCAATCGAGTCTAGTTTTTGATCTTGCATCAACTATGTTTTGAACTTTCGATTGTATTATTTCAAAATTTTTGGTGTCTTACTTTTAATTACAAAATTAATCAATTATTCATATAAAATAATCAGAACAGATAGTCAAAGTCTGTCACCTAAACTATGTTACAGCGAAAGAGAGTAGATTAGTAATTTTTTTTTATTTCTCTGGTTTTACTTAAATTGCGAAAGAATATTTTACTCAGGTAAAAGCACATTCAAAAAATTCTCAAGGAGGTTTAATAATTATTTTCAATAATAAGTTTGATAAAAGTCTTGTTATGAGTCTTGATCTTGCGCAAATATGTCTTGGTCTTGCAGAGTTGGGTCTTGGTATTGGTCTTATCGAAGTTGTACTTGGTCTTCAAAAATTTGCAAGACCAAGATTGCAAGACCGAGACTAAGTTTGCTCATCACTGATTCTCACTCAAATTTTAGACTTGTTGCAAATAATTGCAATACTTTGGATCGATTTTTTTGCTTCTTAGTGTAATGTTGTTGCATTATGGTTGTAAAAGGTGACTTACACTTGAAATATATTACCTATCCGATACGATTTGATTGGCATAATACTTACACCTATGTTATATATATATATATATTTTACCTAAAACCTGTTAGGTAAATGTATCTATTTAATGAGAAAGTGAATCTATTTTATGGTATTTTATCAATAAATATACAGGTGACATGTGGAATGTTTACTTTTCTACATATAAATTTCTTATATTGTTTAGATAATGTTACTCTCAAGATTAATTAATGGGTATATTACGCTTGTGTAAATAGGCGCCTAAATATTAGTTTTGGGTAGTTATACCTGCAGGTACGACGAAGTAACAAAAAAATAAAAATAAAAATCAATGATGCAAAATAATTTATAACAAATTTTAATCAATTGCCAATAACATCTCACAACCAGGCATTTCAAGACGACCAAATACGCGTATCCACCAGCTTCAAATAACATTGCTGAAACTAAATGATTCATTTATGGAATCTATTCATTAGCTTTACCTCACTTATCCGCTCTATATACTACTCACAATATAGACAATGCCAACTTCGAAGACCCATATGCTATCATTCGATCCGCTTGTCCTCAGCTAGTTCGCATACTTAAATCTATCAAGGAACGTGTGTTTAAAATTCCATGCCTCTAGGCGCAGCGGTTCTTTGTGGATTCGTCTTTCTTGTGCCTTTTTATTCACTTGGATGTGGTTTTTATCAAATGTCACCTAGTGAATGAATGGATTGCCCTATTCTGACTCAATAAATTTCTTCTGGACTATAATGTTCTATCTACACCAAGCTAGAAGTAGGCATTATCTAAATTATTTGAAATTTTTTTACTAATCAAAATAGAAATAATTCGATTTATATTAGCGAACATTCAATTAAAATTGATTATTTTATGCGTAACTTTCTACACATGAAGATTTATAGATAGATGTCTTGTCTATAACTTGTAGATTTAATAATGTGTGTCAAAAGTGCTAGGAATTTTTTTTCTTGAGGAGTGGTTGTTATTTTCCTATAAAGTATCTTACATAATCTTATTATATTCTTATAATAAGAATAAGACTTTACCTCCATTTTTCATTACATGAATAGCATAGCATATTACATCGTTGAATTCCTACACGCATCCTTAATTATTAAGGCAAGGACAGTTTCGTCAATTAACCGCCTTATTAATTAGATTTGACGAACTACTGTCGCTGGTTTCTGTCGCCAAGACAGTTTTCACCCAGTGAAATTTTTCGACAATATTCTATGGCTGTCTTTTTAGGATTGATGTAGATTAGTTTAGTAATAAAGAAAGTTGGTGCTTTAACAGTGGCTCGTTTTTTTATTACCTGCTAAATATGTTAAAATATACTTATTAGACAAATAATGCATAAAAAATGGCAGACAGTTTGCAAATGTGGAAGGGGTTGGAAAATCTTTCTTTTTTTTTACACTTATCATCACTTTTTCGCTTATTGTGTTGCAAATTCCTAAGTCTTTTAACGTATATAGCAGTATACACCATTTCTGGAATCTCCCGATTAAAATTTCGATAGGTGGCAACCCTACAATAAAAACAGCGTGACGTCATAATACTTTAAAGAAATTAATTTTATACATAAATAATAAATTAAGTATTCACTTCTATAAATAAACATTTTATGATTATTTATATTACTTAAATCGTGTTATACTGTATTTATCTCTTATATACCTATATGGAGTAATTTAAATACCAGTTTTGGAAAGGGAATTCCACGTGAAGAGAACACTTTAAAAAAAATAAATTGTAATAGAATTCAGTTATACTTTTTAATTCAATCACATGATTTTATAATAACGTGATTGCAAAACTAGCTAATAAATTTTAAAAAAAATATATATTTTTTGCTAATGGTTAATGTTCTTTATTTAATACTAGCTGTTTCCCGCCCGCTTTGCGTGGCGTAAAATATACCCGCTTTGCTGGGCAACATCCCCACTTGCACCCCTCCCTCCACATTTCCTTGCGTTGGATAACAGTTTTGTAATGTACAGGTCATGCTCTTTTATTTGATACCCCACTTAGGTATATTTGTAAATATTCGATATTTCCTTCCCACTTTCTCGCTACACCTTTCTACCCTCCGAAGGTTAAAAAAATTTCTAAATGTAATTTAAAACATTCTGACCAAGTTTTGAACTATTAAAAGCCATAATTGAAAAATATGAATTTTTTATTCATGAACACCCCCGCAACCCCCCTTGTGGGTGGAATTTCGTAAAATCCGTTCTTAGCTGACCTCTACTTGGCAAAAGAAATATTCCTGCCAAATTTCAAGTCTCTAGGTCTTATAGTTCCAGAGATATCGTGATGAGTGACTATCTATATCTATAGAAAGTCTCCTATATATATATAGATAACAGGCTATTTATAAATGTATTCTTTTATCAGGAATTATCGATTTGAAAAATACTTTTTGATCATTTTGGGTAATTTTATTCATTGATTTCGTGGAATACATCTAAGTATTACATATGATTATTTTTATTTCTAAAATGCTTCATCATGCTTCTAAAATTTTTTGAAACGTATTGTATTATGGGTAGGCGTATAAGAAAAATCGATATTTTGATAAAACAAGCAAATATGATCCGATTTTATTGGAAATTTTTTTGAAACCCACTAACTGTGAGTCATTTTTTTCAGCTGCAATGTCTGTTTTTCGCTAGCTACCATTTATGTGCTTAATTCCGGAACTAGGATTCCACAATCTTGAAACAAATTAGAGCTTTGATCACAAATTTGAAAAGTATGACCCAAATTTAGTAGGATTACATACTTTGTTTATCAAAATTGGATAAAATTTGAATGTGATAAATCAAAATTAATTTTTTTGGATTCTGATGAGGTCATAAAGTTAAAAAATTCGATTTTTTTGATAACACAGGCAAATTTGATCCGATCTTATTGAAATTTGTTTTGAAACCCACTAATATTGGGTCATTCTTTTCAGCTACTTCAGTTGTACGCTAACTATTACTTATATGCTTAAGTCCGGGACCAGGACTTCAAATTCTTAAAACCTATTAGAGCTAGGTTAATTTTGACGACAAATTTGAAAAGTATGACCCAAACTTAGTAGGGTTACATACTTTGTTTATCAAAATTGGATAAAATTTGAATGTGATATAGCAAATTTAAATTTTTTTGGATTCTAATGACGTCATAAAGTTAAAAAATTCGATTTTTTTGATAACATAGGCAAATTTGATCCGATCTAACTGGAAATTTTATTGAAACCCACTAATTTTGGTTCATTCTATTCAGCGATGATGTCAGTTTTTCGCTAGCTATCTGTTATATGCTTAATTCCGGGACCAGGACTCCACATTCTTGAAACCTATTAGAGCTATGTTAATTTTTATCACAAATTTGAAAAGTATGACCCAAATTTAGTAGGGTTACATACTTGGTTTATCAAAATGCCAATATGGTACTTTTTGATACCTAATAAACGAATAATTTAGCTTGTCTCTTCATAAGCTGTGCTTGTAATGTTATATTAATAGTTATATTATTAAAAATAATTATTTCCATAAGCCAATAATAAATAAATGATTGACAACTTTCTAATAAAAGTTTCCTCCATTTAAAAAAGAAAAAAAAATGTTTACAAATAATAGCCGACAGGTAAATTTATTTATAAACGGGGAAATTTCAAAATTAGTTTTATTTATGTGAGTCATTTATTATCATTTTAAAATATATGGATTACATATTTGTGATGGGTACCTGCACAAAAATATTTCGTAAAACCATGAAGGAAAAATAACATTTTTTTCAATTATTTCAGAGGAAAAAACTAGAATTGCTAAATTTAATCTTATATTTTTTTATTTTTGTTTCAGAAATATGGGTGAATCCAATGTGATTTTTTCTTTAATTGGAGGTGTTTTCATTTTAACATGCATTTTGCAAATCCATGGAGACAATAGTTTAGGTAAGTAATTTTATAGATTACTATCCGTACCGTGCGTGAGTTTTTATGGAGGTGTTTCCATGGTAACAATACACTTCTTTAATTATAGAATTGTATGGATGCATATATAATTGTATGGATTACATTTATGACTTACATTGAAAATTTAATATTATTGTCTCACAAATTTAAATAAATAATTATGATAATTTACATTTGGAAAATAATATTTGTGCAAATTGATTTATTATTTTCACATTTTTTAATGCATTAAGTTTAATTAATAAGTGTTTTTCAATAATTTTAATTTGACATTTTCTATAGTATTCACATGTAAATAATTGGAAATTATTCATAACTGCCTCCTTTATCGACAAATTTTTTCACTGGAAGAACTGGCATCGTTTTTATTGTCCCTACCATGACTACGCACACAACGAATAGTGTGATATTGGCCACCAATTTTGATCCCTAGGTGTTAATCTACGGGTATTAGTCGAAATATTGGTACTTAAAAAGCTGTTTCACTTAAATGGTAGTTTAAAACAATGTCAATTCAGTTTCAAAATTTACTTCCCAAGCCCTGAACCATAATTATGATATCTTTCATATGGTCTTCAATTCGCTTCCACCAATTTTACGGAAGCCATACACACGTGTAGATAATTTCAAAACTCTAAAATAAATCATTCGCAACTTTCATTGCAAAGCTTCTAAATTATAAAAATCTCGTGTTATGGTTTTTGTGGCCGCACTTCTACCCCCCCTGCATAAGGGGAGGGGGTATAGTCCGTCATTTAAACACCAAAAAATTAAAAAACCCGATAATTGTGAACTAATGCGGAATAAATTTCGATTTTTGCCCCAATTTCTTAGATTTCTTTAGATTTTTGAATTATATAAATACGTATCTCGACTAAATAGTCATCATCAGTAAGAATTAGCTAATTTGGTGACTGACTGCACCCAGGTAGACAATACACAGACAACTACACAATTAGAGTAATTACGATTAGCTAATTCATATGGATGATGACTACTTGGTAGTCAAAATACGTATTTATATAATACCTATTTATATATCCTGTAGAGATCGATAAGTGACGGCAAGGAAAATGAAGGCTATAGTGCGGTAGTCACTGTTTTTATAGATGAAATTGCCCAGCGAACACGACATTCATTGATTGTTAAGCTCAAGTTATTAATTGGTAATTATAATCTTTTTTTATTGCTTCCAACTGCTATCAGGATAATATTTACAAAAGCCTAATCGTAGCCAACTCATTTTAGATACGCCCATGGAATAGATAATAAATACATAAAACCGCAAAAAAATTTAATGTTTTCCGTTAAAAACTTCCTCAATTCTGAGAAAAAAAAGATACAATTATTAAATGATCACATGAAAATATCAAATTTTAAATGTTTTTATTATCAGACCATACTCTGGGAAAAAAAATCGTGCGTAATTCAAGGGTCGCATCACCAGACTCGTCGCATCCACGGTTTCTTGAATTTTGTTTCAATTTTGTAATGTTTGTCGTTGGTATAAACGGCTCATTTATCAGATCGTTAATTCGTTTTCTTTTAAAGTAAAAGTGAATTGCAATTTTTGCAGTAGGGAAGAAATTTATTTTAAAAGAATCTGAAAGAATTGACGTGACGGGAATAAGGATCGGAGGTCCAAACTTTATTTCGGACTATTATCGGTCTATAAGAAAAAAATTGAAAACAGGCCCTTATAATTCCATTTGGAAACTAATATAATTATTTTACTTTACTAAAAAATAAATTTTAAATGCTGCCAAAAATTGTATTTTTGCAATTTTAATAAACGCGTGTATTTGGTCACGTACACCACTATAGGTCAGGGTTAACTCCATTAGCTCCAATGCCAGTCGGTGATTTAAACACCTACCGCTCGCTACAGTATCTGTAAAACGAACCACATACTAATTTTTTCATGTATTACGCAAAAAAAATTCAGTAAATTTTCGAAAGTCTCAGTAAATTTATTATTTATTACGAGCATCATTACGATCTATTAATGCCCTTATTCGAGAAATTTTTGGTTCTTCGTCTTTTTTCAAAAAAATACAGAATTATAAAAAACCAATTTTAATAAATAAATAATTCATTTCTATTTTGTTTAAAAAAATTATTTTTCCTTGTTAACTTAAAAATGAATTAAAATGAAATAAAAATTATTAAAAATAAAATTTTCATTCATATTTTTTATCAAAACAAAAAAAAAAGTCAAGAGACCTTAATTAATTATGCAATAAAAAAAATTTTAATCAATTAGTGATGAAAGAAAAAGCACGCGAGTCATATTTAATAATAATACAAACACATCGCATACTATAAAGTGCTGGTATATTATTCATATGTTGATGAAGGTGAGATCAATGCACCAGTAATACAGAAACCTTGTACAAATTTTTTTAATGTTACTGTGCACTATAGCTAAGTATATAATAATAATCAATTGAACATTTAAAATTGATATAACGTCATAATAAAATTATAATTTAGTTTTGAGTCGAAAAACTGTAACAAGCGAACAAAAGAGTTTTGAAAAATATTCTTAATATTTTATAATAATATATTATTATATATAATATAATAATATACTCGTTTGAGGATGGATCCCCACTTATCAAATACTATTCGGGTAGAATACCAAAAAAATAAATAAAATAAAAACTTATAATACAGAGAATATAAACATTTCACTTCTATATTCGTAATGGATACTTTTGGGACCTGACTTAGAACCTAAAATAGAAGGTTCTTGCAAAAATCCAGCTTTCCGAGAATTTTTCCGAAGTGCTATCTTTATTAATTGTTTATTATTTGGATTATTAAAAAAACTTTCGAAGTTTCAGTAAAAATTATAGCTTTCAACTCACCAGATGAAGCTCTAGACACTGGAAAAACGTACCAGGTGACTGAGTGTAGCAGTTGAAACAGTCCGGGTCAGTTTTCTCATACTGCAACATAAAAAATCATTGCTTGTTAAAATATCATATTTAGAAGGTGTTATCACTCTGCCTGATTTCCATCTTGTTAATCCCGAAGTAACAAAACTATACTCTTTCGATTGGTTATTGGTTCAACGGGTACGTCTAAGACTTTTGCACCAATAAGACTTCCAAATATAGGCAATATTTTATAGTAATTCTGTATAAGTTTTTCAATTATGCTGCATATATTCTCGCAAATTAATTTTTGCACCTATCCAGCTCTCGGCACAAAACGGTGGGTGTAGTAAACAATATTTATCTTTGTGTTTAAAAACTACTAAGTGCTAAATTAAAAAGTACTACCTTTAAAATAATTTGTAGACGATCCCGATAAGATCATTTTACTCGCAGATACAGCTGTCTGAGAGTCTCCATCAATGAATCAATTTTTTAGCTAAGGATTTGGTTAGTGTCGACTTCATAGAGTGATAGTTCAAAATGAAATTATCGATTGGGGTCGGTTTTTAATTATTTCTTGTTACTTTTTTGTACATTTTTGAAACGAAATACCTCAACGCGGCTTGCCATGGTGAGCAAACTGGCAGAATTTATCACGTAACGTTGTTCACCTAATTTATACTATTTTTATTTATTATAGCACACGAATTTTGCATTTTTATACTATTTACGTCCAAAACTAGTAATACATATACTTTTTTCCTAAACAGGACCATACGATCGCTATTTTTTGTTGACAGTTCTACTTTTTGCAAAAAATTTTTATTTTGTACTTTTAAGCGAATTTAGGTTTATTACCGTTGTATGTAATAAACTTACACACATTAGTCTGTATCTTAAAAACTACTGAACCGATTTCAATGAAATAATAATCCAGCACCTCGAAAGTATACTCTATCTAACAAATTTTTACAAAATCGATTCACACTTGGGGGAGAAATAAAACATAGAACCTCCTCTAGTTTGTTAACATTTGAAAGTGATATAATAAAATTGAAAGTGCGTTACATTTACATACTATAACATTTTGAATACATTTAACTGCACAAAACTAGTAAATATGTATGAGAAAATACAACACTATACAAATGAAAATGACATGTGATTCTACCGTCATTATTGGCATCGATGCCAATAATGATTAAGTAATAATTGTGTAAAATAACGCAATAATAATAATAATAATAATAACTTCGTATTTACCTATTTATTTAAGTATTCATAAAAAGTTCAATAAGAAAAAGCAAGTAATATTTTTTATTTTATTTTATTTATAGTCAGTGTGTACCCATTATAAAAATAATTAGTTTAGCCTAACGGACAATTTAATATTATAATTATTTGTAGCATTTTTATTTATATAAACACGTTAATATTATCAACCTTTGACAATAATAATAATGTTAAAAATCATCAAACTTTTTATTCAGCATTAAAAAAATAAAAGAACCTTGGTTTTTTATCTTTATTATAGTAGTTTAGAATGTTCACACATTGCGATATGTAAATTATATACGAAAACTGACATACAGTTAATAACAAATTTTCTTAAAAATTGATAAATTCTAAAATTACGCCAATCAAATTCTACATTAAAATCGCAAAAAAAATTTTATTAACGCGCTTTTATTATCGTAACGGATAATTTGAACATGATTTTGACCCCTTTCAATACGTTGGATTAACTCGATATTTGGTATACTTATCAAAGACAGATGGCAATAAAAAAAATGTAATCTTATTTGATTTTCCGGACCAGGATTTTCAGAATTGTCGGTTTCCATATCTGAAAATATATACATTTATTTGCGCTTCCACCATATTTATACTGAATTCTTGGTAAATATACAAAGCGTTCTGTTATTGACTGCAGATCATTGACCTACAGATTAAGCTCATAAAGACGTAGGAAAAAGTTATTTACCAATTTTGAATCCGAGGCCTAGTTTGTGAGATAAAGTAAATTAATATAATATTAATAAAAAGTAAATAACTTTATCGAATCACAGTTCAATAGCTGTATTCTAGAATACAGCTCTCTGTTTAAAAGTGGGCCAGAAATTGCTACGTTTAAAAGTTTTTTCTTTTTCAAATACATTAAGAAATTGTTAGAATCCAAGATATTTCTTTTACTTTTATAATTCTTAGATAATAATAAACACGTTTTCGATATGTAACTAAAAATTATCAATGTTTTTTATATTTTCAGAACAATCAGAATTTGAATATGTGTTGTTGAATAATCAGAATCCATGCAAACGTGAATGTCAATCGAATATGCCACCAATGGTTTGTAAATTTAAATTTCGTATTGAATGGTACTTGACAATGAGTAAAGCATGTTATAATTGTCCGTACAATGTCACCGATTGTTTTCGTCCAGATTGTGTAGCAGCTGATGGTGTTCGACGTGCAATTGTTACAATTAATCGACAATTACCAGGACCATTCATTGAAGTAAGTACTTTGTGTGATTATACTTATACTAATTTTTAAATTTAAGACAAGTAATTAATTATTTAAAACGGCTCTTAAAAATGGGAATATTCATTTCACTTTAAATGCGGAAAACACTGAACATTATCGTTATAGAGATACTTTTCGGGTATCAGACTCAAACAATATTGGGGAGACCATCGAAACATTCGCAATAAAGTGTCCCATTAAGTATAGATTGCAAACTAAGCCAAGCAAAAAAATCGTGCAACAAAAACTAATATTTTTTATGTCAGTATTTAAAAAATTCTCTGAGAAAAAATTTTATAATAACATATCCTGTTAAAATAAATTTCCATTCCATTTATCCACAAGATACATACACACAATTGACATAAAAAATTTCATCACGTGCATTAAAACGTTTGCAAAAATTTTACGAACCTACAGCATCCAATAATTATTAAAACTTTGGAAAAAATTACTTGCAATTTTATTAACATACAGTGTGTTTCAAAATTGTTATTATTAAAAAACTAGAAGTAAAAGTTTAACAAATTCAAGCTTAGAATATTAAACAAATATTTTAATTACTGCCCGTGAGAAAGAAGTACTTTTCTCAGTCAGTACGCGTGGGAAAAATAATTCATATCGCCCTAGTGTGATAATGAATTTATTGCCGCACTGGGGCAGGTAATGAACTCAGTTACTATACTTACTTTTTTAATTTTCTATTTTCTCAATTATCACATTTTAGAGGCGTAGATATAAAGTTTTGTAGGATATACGTGTGATTATGAACGCATTATTAACGTACTTCTGCGTACTTGTCCAACTCGTTTATATGTAAAAATCCATTTTTCAGTTTTGCAACCTGTAACGATAGTGTAAGCCCACGAAATACAATTACCGTAACAAAAAAAAATCAAAAGTTATTTTTGATTCTTACTTCTAATATGAATTACGTCCTGATCACTGTTCCGACTCATTTTTCGGTCCAGCGATTTGTCTATAAATTTTTTCTGAATCGAGATCTGAATTCTAACTTTTATTGGAATTGTCTTGATCGCTAATTATCAAGTAATTGTTCTATATCCCTCATTCTGAAACATTCTGTACACACATGTAACTCATAGTCAGATACTTCCTTGATTGAATAATAATATAATTTTTTTTCTTATTATACTAAGAAAGAATCATTTGCAGTAAGCAATTGAATTCTAATATTATAAATCGACATATTCAAGGTTACGCATTTAATACAGATCACACCTGTGCATGTATTAGTTAGTATTAAACAGGTAAAGAACTGATGTTAATTATTTATAATTGTTATTAGTAATCATTAATAATCATAATATGACATTGCACTTGAATATTTACAGTATCACAATGTGATTTGATGTATGATGTAAAGATTTTACAAGGTTAAGTGTTGTTTTTTTTTTAAATAATCTTTTGGAGATCAATTAAGTTAGCGTAAATGATCGTATACCTACTGGGTCAAGTTTGTAACAAACACGCAATGTGAATATTTATTGAGTGTAATTTACTTTATTATGCGTATATAGTGAAGATTCGGAATAGAGACTATCGATGATTTTTTTGAAAATTCCGTAAAAGATATGATAAAAAGTGGAATTAAAAACAGATATTAGAAAGAGTGATGCAACATAGTATTTACGTCATATGCTATGTTTGTCATAAGAACTCCATGCTAAATTCTGTTTTGCTAGAAAGAAATAAAAACATATGTTTTCTCTGCTGTTTTCTCTGCTACATAAATGAGCTTTTATTAAAGCACAAAAAAAGTCATCGATGTTCCCTTGCAATTAGAAAATCGAACCTGCAACTTTCAATTATAAGAAAAAGGTTGTTGTAGTAGCGACATAAATTTTTTGTCAGAGATTTAAACTTTCATGAAGTGATTTTTTTAAGTATATATGTATATATATAAGAAGGACTCCACGAAGCTTAAAAATTTAGTTTACAATGACAATGAAAATTCGAGAAAATTTTTTTTTTAACAAAATTTTTAATTAACAAACGGTCTGACTTGTTGAAAAATTAACTTTAAGATAAATTTCCAATGTATCCCACTAACCATTTTTGAAAGTCTCATAGATGATAAACTTGCAACGCCTTCAATTGCTACTTTCTAATCACTGTCTTAGTTTATGTTTCTCGTTTTATTTCAGATTGGATACAATTATATCTCATCTTGACTGTTACAAATATTAAATTGAATCCTCTGTCAAAACTTACATTTTCCCACTTCACTTACTAGAAATAATCAAAATAAAGCAAATACTTGGGATCGATTAGGCTCCCAAGAATAAAAAAGTCAGTGTGTGTTTTCTAAACTCTCTGCCATATTTTCATTTCGATGAAATTTCATAAAAGTTTAGACGTTATAAATACGATAGTTTAGAAAGTATAGGATCATTAGGACCAGCCAGTGCACTCCAATTTTGCATTGTATAATATGAACTCAACTTTGAGTGCTTAAGGATTACTGAATAAATGGTATAAAGAAAAATTGTCTTAAGAGACTTAAAATAAACTTACTTTGATTAAAATCATATTATTCTTTTAATAACGGAATATTTTGTTTTCAATAATTTTAGTTATCTTTACAGATCTTTCTTTTAACATCAATATCAGATTCTAAACAGATACAATCAATATCTATTGAGATATTACAAATTGATTGATGAAAATCCGTGTTTCACCCGCGTGCTTTTTAATAATTTTTATTTATTTTAAATTTATTATCTAATTAATTTTAATTAATTTTAAAATACCCAATATCCGTTTTCATTTTTAAAAAGTATCAATTTATTAGTATAATATACAATAAATATTCACAAAAATTTTACGGTAAAAAACGTGACTTGTATATGAAAACTGCTCAATTTAAATTGAATTAAACGAGTTAGTCTAAGCTCACCCCTCACACCTAAAAAAATTTAAATTTATTGAATTTATAAAAACAATTCAATATTTTAATTTATTTATTGAAATTAAATTAAATTAAATTAACCTCTCCTTTTTCTTTGAAAATTAGTATTTAATTGATGTACAAAATAAATCTGTGGTGATTATATCTTCTAGAGATCAGGATAATATCTATCTGATTAAATTAATTAGCATACTTTGTAATAGTTTATTTGTTAAAATTATTATACCATGTATATATGAAATATATCATAGTATATTAAGTTTCGTCCCAAGTTTGTAACGCTTAAAAATATTGATGCTACGAAAAAAATTTTGGTATAGGTGTTCATAGAATCACCTAATTAATCCATTTCCGGTTGTCCGTCCGTCCGTCCGTCTGTGGACACGATAACTCAAAAACGAAAAAAGATATCGAGCTTTTACAGCGTACTCAGGACGTAAAAAGTGAGGTCAAGTTCGTAAATGAGCATCATAGGTCAATTGGGTATTGGGTTCGTAGGACCCATCTTGTAAACCGTTAGAGATAGAACAAAAGTTTAAATGTAAAAAATGTTCCTTATAAAAAAATAAAAAACTTTTGTTTGAAACATTTTTTCGTAAACATCACTGTTTACCCGTGAGGGCGCCAATTATGCGGAAATTTTATAATACGTACTATACTTGATTATCAGTTATGTATGTGTCACATGTTTGTATGTGTAATGTGATAAAGAAATCAACACTGACTATGCATGGTATTTCAACAATTAACTCAGTCAATTGTTTGTTTTCACTTGTTTACAGTTTATTTTTAAGTTTATACAAAAATTTTTCTTGTTTAACCAATTTTCCAAATAGATCGATCGCATCATTTTTTCGAGAATTAGCGCGACACAGGCAGACAGATAAACCCAGATATATAGATAGATGCGCATATTCCAAACGTATATAAAAAGATCACAAAACGTAATATCCTATAAAATTTAGTCCCCAAATTCGGGTTGAAAATAATAACTTTCTATCAGAAAGTAAAAAATACTCTTATTCACGGGACTTGATGTAGTTTATGTTAATTTAATTTGATTAATGCTTAAATTGTTTTGGTTAAATATAAAAATAAAAAATAAAATCTGGTCAAGTGCGCTTGCTGCTGTATTGCACAATATTTTATTTTTGTTTAGAGAAAAACAACTTGAAAAAAAATTGCGTAATACTTTAACTAATAAAAGAATTTTTTTTAATCTAATAAAAGAAATCTACGGAGGTTATTAATGCTAATTTAATTGGCTCTAACAAATGTTTTCCTTAGACCGAACGATTAAACGATGAAAAAACTAAAGAGTACCGTCGATGGTATCTTCTGTGTTGCGGAAACGGCTTAATGTAGCTTAAAATCCCTCCGGAGGGTTAAGTAACAGCGATTACCTATATACAAAGATTTAGGGCAATCAGATGCAAATAGTTTTTTCACAAACACCCAAAAAAGTAGTGGAGGGAGTTGACCAATTCACAACTTGAAAACTGGCGTGTCTTGATCAATTCGCAACTTGAAAACCTTTGTTTTCAAATGTATTATTGTTTTCTAAAGAAAACCGAAGAGGAACAAGATTTCAACGACAATTTTCCAGAAATTATACTTACTACGACCTATTACAACTACGAAATAATGCCAAGTCACAAAGCCAAAGCTTTAGCAAATATATTTGCCGAATAATTAGCGCAACAATATCAGCAAATTATACACTTTTATCCATTAGAATTCAGCAAAGGTGTTTAGATAGTGGATTGATTCAGAAAAATCAGACAGGATTCAGGCAGGGATACGAAGTGATGGATAACATTTAAGTTCTGAAAAATATAATTGAAAATGCCCTTTCATGTAAGCGATAGAAAACGTATCTTTGTTTTATTGATTTCGAAAAAGCATTTGATAGCATAGACCGCAATCTTTTATGGCAAAATTTATCCAAAATGTGTATGAACTCTATGTATTCTAATGGATGGAGCCAAGACTACCCGAAAGTTAATTATAGCTCGTGGATTAAAGCAAGGTTGCAATCTTTCAGCTTTACTATTTAAAATTTCGAAATTTCATTTCGTAAAAATATCATTTTACTTATTATCTATCATTTTCTTATTCAATGATTAATCCAAGGGTTAAGCAATAAATTAGTAGTGACAATGTTCATATTTGTCCATGATAGGTATAATACCATCTTATAATTTTTAACAATATACTTTTAAATTAAATTATCATATTTAATATAAAAATAATAATCATAATATTAAAATCTATGTAAATTAATTGAGCTATAATTTATTTGTATTTCATTTTTATATGTATGTCAAGAACTTTATGTTTTTAAAATTCGGCAGTCATCAACTGTTATTATTTGATCGCTACTAAATAAAAATAAAAATTGTGTAATAATCGCATATTAATTTTTTTTAAGAGAGTAAACGGATGTTTCATTAATTTAATAATATAATATATTATTAAAGATAAATCTTACAACTATTACCATTATATTATATTAAATTATTACAATATAACTATTATTAAAATATTATTTTTTTATATAAAAAAATTACAAAAAATTCAGATCTTCTGTATATTAAAGAATTAAATTTCACTTTATTTAACTTTTAATAAATTCTAAACCGTTGAACTTGAACTATTTAAATTTTTTCTGTTAGTATTATATAGACAAGAAACGTATTTTTGGATATTTTAATTATAGTTAAAAGCTTAATAAATTATTGACAACAAAAAAAAAACCGCTGTGGTCGACTAATTAAGGATGTTTGAGCACGGTAGTGGGACACAAATTTAAAAAAATATATTTTTTCAATTTTGACGATGGATTAAGTTATAACTTGACAATATAAGACGAAAAGTAAGAATAAAATTTTCTGGAGTAATTTTCAAAATATCGAGAAGTGAAAATTTTGCTCAATTATTTAGCTTTCGATATTTGGAAAACCAAGGCAGATATCGAAAATTGTTAAAAATTTAAATTTAAATAAAACCAAAAATTGTAAAAAATTTGTTTCATAAATATGAGCCACCTGTAAGTATAATTTCACAGTTTCGACAATGGAATAAAACCCGAAACATGTCAGCAATTTTATAAAATAAAAAGAACTTTAACAGAAACCATCTTTTTTTTTCGTCTACATTCATGAATTTATAACAAAATTCATCATCAAAGTTGAAAATAAGGTACAAATAATTTTAACCCCAAATCTGAAATTGTCTTGTTGCTCTTTAACAGATTGACAAAGGAAAATTTTGTAATAAAGAAAATCAAAATTTTAACAGTGGCTCGAGTGCCAATATATTCCAATTTGGTGATTTAATCTGCATACAAAAGCCATAATTCTTAATAATTAATTATTCTTAAACAAGGGGGGGGAGTAATTTTAAATAGGTAATAAATATCTAATCTTAATTTTGACACAATTATGTACCATGAAAATTAATAACCATAAGACACTGTAAAGTGATAATTGGTATTACATTTTTCAAAATGTAATTAAATTATTACAAGTAATTAACACATTTCCATTAATTTTTGACCATGAAAATCTTTGTAATCAAACTTGTAAAATCTTCTTAATTTAACCAAACAATTTATTAATTTGTTTAATTAATTTTTGCGGCTTCTCTTATTTAGGAATTACGCATTTAAGACTTTTATTACTAATCACGTATTGATTAGAACTCAGATACTCTCCAACTTTGCAGATGAAAATGTAACAAAGGATGAGCCGATGGATAGAAAATCAGAGAAGCTGCCCCCGTCTGGGCTCGGACTTATGAATAATTTAATTGTCTGATTATGTACTTAAACCAAAATACTGATTTAAATTTTTGAATTTTATATGCTAAACATATGTGATTCGAATTTTTTCAGATCATTTGCAATTTTGGTTCCCCTCTTTAGCCATAAAATTCCTTCTTAAGAAAACTATGGCCAACATTTAGCACTGAATTATTTACTGCGAAAACAATTTCAAATAAGACTTCACTTTTCCTCAATTTTACTTCTTCTAGTGAGAGCTTTAAAGAAAAAGTCAACCCGCTATAACTCAAATAACTCAACCCAACTAAGTCAGTTTGGTTATTTTGACTAACAATTTGATGAATATCTAATCAGCAAAATAAAATTCGTTAGCTCTTCTCTTGGTTATGTAAGAATCCAATAATAATGTTTAAGCTCTTAGAAAATAAATACACTTCTATGATAAAAATATACCAATCTTTAACACCTAACGTAAAAAGTTTTGCTGTTTTACGTTGAATTTCATATATTCGCAAAAGTACACAAGTTCAAAGATATTTTGTTAACAGTTACTGCAATTTAAAAATTTTTCAAGGTCAAAATTATTTGTAATAATAAATCAATAAACCGGATTATACATTTTAAATCCGTTAATTTTTTCAAAAACAAAAAAATTAAATATTTACAGAGAAATAAATTTTGAAAATTTAATTACAGGTTTGCAAAGGTGATTTAGTAATTGTTGATGTCGAAAATGATTTGGGTGATGAAGGAACAACAATTCATTGGCATGGACAACATCAACGAGGTACACCGTATATGGATGGTACACCCACCATAACACAATGCCCAATTTTACCAAAAAATACATTCCGTTACAAATTTTATGCAAATCAACCTGGAACGCATTTTTGGCATTCACATATGGGCTTACAACGCGGAGATGGTGCTTTCGGTGGATTTATAGTGCGGATACCAAGAGCAGAAGATCCACATACTGAATTATATGATTTGGATCTATCTGAGCATCAAATAGTTTTTTTGGACTGGGATCATACTGTAGGAGTTGAACGTTTCCAAGCGCATCATCAAAGCGATGGCGATAATAAACCCCCTGGCTTATTGGTTAATGGTCATGGAAAATTCCAATTGTTTCCAACAAATGAAAACGGAACAGAATTACATACACCTTTTGCGAAATTTACAGTATTACAGGTGAGAGTTATTAATTTTTATACATGGATGCAGAAGAGTGTTCTATCCCCTAATTTTGCTTCCGGATCTATTTTTCCTTACGACTAATGGTTTTCGGTCAATGTTTCTGAAGCTATCATTGCTAGTAGTTCTTATTGAGTAGATGGTGCAATGCTAACAACGGCAAAACTGTCCGATAATTATAATTTACTAGCAGTTACCTGCACGCTGCGCTGGATGATTTCGAATACTAATGAGTCCGCATTCTTTTTTTGAAAATAAGACTGGTCCAGTAGTTTTTGAGTTTATCGATTATAAACAAACAATCAAAAAATCAAAAAAATTGCTAAAAGACACGAAAATATTTTAAAGAAAATTGTCTGTATGATCAGAAATGTTTAGTGCCTTTTTCGGGAATGAACACAAGTAAACTCAGTCAGCGTAGCTGCTCCCAACGGCTCAAGGGCAAATATCTCGAAAATGTCGGCTTTCCCAGCCAAGTGTAAGGGAAACAAAAGGTCTGTCTTATCTCTAACAAACAACTATCAACCATCAGGCCGCAATGGCAGCGTTAGAGCGTGAACAATTCCGTCTGTGGCACTTCGATTCCCGCCGTCACAACAAAAATTAATTTAATTAATTGTTGTGCCTCTAAAAATAATTTAGGAGCTGATAAATGACATTATCAGCGGAAAAGGTGGTATAACATGTACATGGTATTAAAATGGGCACTATAGCCTAAGTGTGTCTGCCAATATAACCTAACCTAACCTAGGATCTAAGGCCGCTAGGATTTTTACATAAAAACACATGTCACCGCCTACTTTCATTAAAATTCTTGGATATTTTAAAATTAATATATTGAATATTTCTTTTTAAGGGATTCCGTTATCGTTTTCGAATGATAAATTCTGGCTACTTAAATTGTCCAATTGAAGTGAATATTGATAACCATGATATGTTAGTAATTAGCAGTGATGGAAAAGATATCGAACCAGTACAAGGTAAGAAATTTTCGTTTTAAAAACTATTATTATTAATTGTTCAATAACAAGGTTTATTGTATCTTCCTTCATAATTAAAATTATACACATGCCTATTGTCATGTTTATTCATTGGAAAATTAATTGATTTTTAAATAATATATGTGAGAAAATGTTTGAGTGTTGCATAATAGCATATCGTTCAATATTATTAGATCGAGACAAATGTTAAATCAGTAACACAGTTAGTCCGTATTTCGATTGCCACGCAACCATCGTCAACAGCTAAATGTATTCATATAACGCATTACAAACATTTTGTACAAAGTTAAAAGTAAATATTTTAAAACATTACCAACAATTTACAGTAACACTAAAAAATAAAATACAAAAATTATCACAAAATTGAAAAAATAAGTTTCTCCAGATCACCAAACCAAAAACAGGGCAAAAACGTTGTTCATCGAAATATCGATATTTAGCGAAATAGCAAGTCTGTTGTATGCTTTTATACCATGTATATATGAAATATACATAGTATATTAAGTTTAGTCCCAAGTTTGTAACGCTTAAAAATAATGATGCTAGGAAAAAAATTTGGTCGTAGGTGTTCACTAAATCACCTAATTAGTCCATTTCCGGTTGTCCGTCCGTCTGTGGCCACGATAACTCAAAAACGAAAAAAGATATCGAGCTGAAATTTGTACAGCGTACTCGGGACGTAAAAAGTGAGGTCAAGTTTGTAAATGAGCATCATAGGTCAATTGGGTCTTGGGTCCGTAGGACCCATCTTGTAAACCGTTAGAGATAGAACAAAAGTTTAAATGTAAAAAATGTTCCTTATCAAAAATTAAACAAATTTTGTTTGAAACATTTTTTCGTAAACATCACTGTTTACACGTGAGGGCGCCAATTAGGCGGATATTTTATAATATGTACTATACTTGATTATCAGTTATGTATGTGTCACATGTTTGTATGTATAATGTGATAAAGAAATCAACACTGACTATGCATGGTATTTCAACAATTAACTCAGTCAATTGTTTGTTTTCACTTGTTTAATTACATTTTTCAAATGAAATACAATATTTTAATTTACTATTTTATTTCGAGTATCGTGGTATTTATATCAAGAACTATGTCTCAACTGAAAGTCAACAAAAATTCATCCCTATTTTTATCTTTTTTTAGGCAAAATTACCCTGAAAACCAAGTTTCATAAAAATATGAAACAAAATTTTTGTTGTGATTTTTCGTTTTTTTTTTTTTTTTTTTTTTAAAGGGGACAAAATTCTGAACTGGATGGTGATTTAATATATGTATACAGAGATTGAATTGCATTCACATTAGAATTTTTATTTGTTTAAATTTCTTTACAATTTTATGAACTGTAACTCAAAAATGAAAGGCATGAAACTAGACTTGTCTATCAAATAATCAATTTATACATAATACCTTGAGAAGATTCATATTGATGGATATTAATTTCTAAAATAATTAATTAAACATACCCTAATTATGTGCATTTTAGGCCCAACAGCGGTTTTTATCGACCACCCGCATTTAGCAGGCTAGAAAGTCAAAATTTATTTTGTGAATTATTAATTTAAAAATATGTCTATAACGTCTGCAACTACATGCCAAGGGGTAACGATCGTATTATAAAGGGCGGTGATTTCAATATTATTAGCTTAAAAATATATTTCTTGATTTGTCTATTTTGAGGAAGTATCTTGTCGTAAAACACATCATTGTTTCTTGCTCAAATATATACAAAGTATCACACTACTCTATGAGAATCAAAAATTTAGTATAAATGACAAAATGAGCTTAGCGTGAAAAGCCCAGATACTTTTCTTTCCAGTTGTTCCTTATAAGCTCTGCGTGAGATTATCATGTAACCCTATTCGATTGGGAGTAGTTTAATGGTATCCACCCGTCCAAACTTATATACCAATGGCTAATGATGGCTTTTGAAAAGGCAACAGTTTGAAAAGTATTACTATCCAACTGAATTTTTGTATTTATATATGATTTTCTTCTTTTACAGTTTCCTCAGTGGTAACATATGCAGGAGAACGTTTCGATTTTATAATATATGCAAATGAAACCATTGATAATTATTGGATACGATTCCAAGGTTTGATGGATTGTGATCAACGTTTTACCAGTACATTCCAAACAGCAATATTACATTATGATGGAGCTCCGAACGCAGAGCCTATTGAAGAAGTTCATTATGAGACAGCACATAAAGATGGCATGGTAAGAATTTTAACTTTATTACTGCAGAGAAAATCTAATTCAAGAATTGTATCATTTTTTTAAACCATCCATTTCTTGGGATCATTTAAATCAATTTGAACGAATGCTGTTTATATTTAAAACTTTGATGAAAATGCTGTCATAGTCAAGTCTGACAAGTAATCATGAGCGTGAGATTTAAATATGCTTCTAAGGCTTGCAACTGCATCTACACATATACTTGTATCTATGATATTCATGAAATTTTTTAAGTGAAACTTCTTTACGCGCACCACTTAAAGCAATATACACAGAAAATGAATCAGTAATAAATCGTGACATCATCAAAATAGAATACAACGAAACTTGCGTTTGGTTTCTCCTCATTTCGCATTCAACGGTAGCGATTGTGTTATAAAATTAACAATAGCTATATATCCCATTCACAGAGAGCGCTCGTGTACTAAAATTTAACAATAGTTCTATTTTTCATTCACAGATGGCAATTTATTGCCATTCTACATACTCAATCATAATTAGTTATAATTTACATAAATTCTGTTTTAATATAAAGCTAGTTGTAGGTCCTAAAACCCGCACATTTTTGTTTTTAAATTAATTTAGTCAATTCCCATATTGATTAGTTGCTTAAATATTTTTTAATTTTACGAAATAAACTTCATTATTTATTATTTACAGCAATTGAATGCACTAAACACACCAGAAGGCGATCCAGATTCCATACTGATGTCACAAGTACGATCCATTGAATCAAATGATCCAAGTTTGAAAGAAATACCGGACATGCAACTATTTTTAGCATATGATTTCAACCCAACAGATAATTCAAATTTTCATCGCAAAGATTTATATGGATTTGACCAAAGTAAATATAATTTTTTTTAAATAATTTAATACAGAATGTTATTTTTGACATCAATGTTAGCCGATATGAAGAAAGATAGACTTGAGCGGGCATCAAACTTATGATCTCTAACATTCGAGAACAGGTCTCTTACCAACTGAGGTGAATGGTAGTTATTATGTACATTTCTTCCATATCTGGATGTCATGATTTTGGTATTTATTTGCTTACAAATTCTTAATTCTTTTGTAAGGTAACATTTTGTATTTCCATCCGGGGTTAAGTAAATGGTTTCTTCTACAAGGTTATATGTTTTCTAACGAAGATTCTAACTAGCGCTTACTTTGACTGAGACATATTCCATTAAGTAATATGCCTTAGCAACTAAAACATATTAGCAACCAAAGAAAAAGGACACCTCAACGGAGATCGAACCCACGACTTCTTGCCAGAATTATATGGAGATAGGATCTCGACTTAAATGTATATTTCAATGTATATATTTAATTAATTGTTTTCAATTTTTAGGTTTGATTTTTGTTCTCAACTTTTCTAAATGGATTTCCTTTTTTAAATTTCAGTTGCACCAGGTGAATTACGAACATATACACCACAAATCAATCATATAACAATGCGTTTACCAAAATTCCCATTAATGCCCGAACGCAAATGGATTAAACCAGATATGTTTTGTAACGAAACGACAATGGTCGATTGTGAGAATCGATTTTGCGAATGTACATACGTTTATCAGATACCATTGAATGCTGTCGTCGAATTGGTATTTATTGATCAGGGATTCACCTATGATGCAAATCATCCGTTACATTTACATGGACATTATTTCCGTGTGATTAGTATGGATAAAATTGGAAAGAATACAACTGTTGAAGAGTTTAAGGAATACGATCGTTTAGGATTAGTGAAACGAAATTTGGATCGGCCTCCATTTAAGGATACTGTGACAATCCCTGATGGCGGTTATACAATTGTTCGGTTACATGCAAATAATCCAGGTAATTGAATTTTTTTAAATCCATAGATACAGAGATTTATAAAGAAGATTCTCCCAACATTTCAAAGGAATTCGTCGAGTTATACTTAAGATATCATGTTAAAAACCTCGAAAAAACCCCGTAGTTTCGAGAAAACCGCGTTTTAAATTTGAGAAACAATTCCGACAGAGGAACTCAGATAATAATATTACTCACTTTGGATAAATCGGCTATCCCAGATCCATGCATTGCCTTCTTCTACTTCGTAAGCAATGTCTTGCAAAGTTATTTCTGATAGTCCAGCTGTTCTGCCTTCTTTTGAAGCAACAGAAGCTTGCAGTTCAAACCCATCAATTTGAACTTCGTTACCAAAAAATCCACCGTATCTCCGAAAATAATTCGAACTTTGAAAAATTCGTTCAAAGACATACTCTTAAGGGGCTTACCTTTGAAAATATGCATTAAAAAATCAATTTTTTCAAATTTCTAGACCAGAATACCGCCTTAAATCGTCTATTGAAGTTTAACTCGACCTAGCTTGCCTAAAACTGTCATGGCCGTCACTTCTTCGTTAGAGACAGGATTTATAAGCTCAGGCAATAGAGGTGTTTTTGATTTTTCCTGCTGAGCAAATTTGCTGCTTGGTTTCTCTTCAAGTGAGAGTGACCAGGCACTCCGATTTGTTTGTGTCCAACCAATTTGATATTAGAAAGCAAGATCTTAATTAGGAGACGTTTAGCCAAACACGCTAGTCAGGTTTTATATTTCAAAAATTAACATTTAATTTAATTTTTTCAGGGTATTGGTTATTCCACTGTCACATTGAATGGCATTCAGAAAATGGTATGGCATTAATATTTAAAATTGGTGAACATAATCAATTTCCACCCGTACCGAAAAACTTCCCAAAATGTTATGACTATCATCAAACGTCAGATGAAATATTTACAAATGAAGATGACGATACAACGTTACTAACCAATTCAATTGCTACAGATAAATTTTTACAGTTAGCTTTAGAAAATAGCACATCACCAAAACCAAACGATACAAACTTTTGGTGGCCATTCGAACACAGTAGTAGTAATTATTTACTGCCCACAAATTTAATGATAATTACATTATTTATAGTTGCTCAATTAATGATTTAAGAAAATAAGTTCTCAATTTTTTCGTTTTCGAAAAGTGCAATTATTCTATTTCTAGTAGGTATAAATGCGCCTAGTTTATAAATCACTGAACAAAGTAAACGAATTTGCTTAGAGGAAGATTCCTATTTGCATAATATCGAACATTCCTAAGTATAATATCCTATATAACAGGCAAAATAAGAGAGTCCCTTCCTGAAACGCCACACAGTATTTGACAAGAGTATATGTAATTTTCTCTTATTTGTAAAAAATACATACTATACACTCCATAGAAATAATAGCATAGAGCTGTATAGACATAGGAAACGCAATAAGTGAATTCTTGGCCGCAGTGAGAGAGGTAGAAAGAGACAGCAATTGTAGGCGTACAAGAGAGATGAAAGCAGCTATACACGCCCATTTTATCTGTCTCTATCTACTGCGATCAACCGTTTGGCCGGTGACTTTGAAGCTCTATGGTGTTATCTCTATGATACACTCTGAGTGGACAGAGGAAGAAACCGAACGTATTATTAATTTCATTCCCTACGACTAAAATTTAAAATAATTTTTCCCCTTTGTTTTTTCTAAAAACCTAAATGCCTCTAATGAAGGCAAAACTAATGAAAAAGATGGTTATGACAAAGCGCAAATATAATTTATAAACTAAAACATATCCTAAAAAATATTTTTTTGTCATACAATTATTTATGTAATCTCAAATTACATGAGAACTTAAGGTATTTCTATCGGGGTGAGAAATAACGCAATATCTTACAAAGAGAAAAAATATGGTTTTAAATATAGTAGTTGTATTAGTGCAGTGAATCTGTCAACGCTACAACACATACTCTCATATATTGCTTATCCGTGCAGACAGTATAGCAAGCAGTACATATTCACAGCACAGAAGTAAATTGTAAAACGTTGCCGCTTGTATAATTCACTTCTGGGTTGAACTATAAATATTCGTAAAAAAATAATCTTTGTTTATTGTTTCTTCGTAAACTAAACGGTCAATTACATCCTATTTAGGCTCAAAGCATTCCTAATTTGTTTATTTACATGTATATTCGTAACGTGTTAAATATCGATAACTTATATTTCGTGCAAAACTACTTTTAGTCTCATTTCGTTAGAAATATCTTAATAATCAGAGTATTATAAAAAAAGGCTGTGTAATTTAAAATTGATTATAAATAAATATTTTTTGTAAAATCATCGTAACTAAGGCCTAGTTTCCAGCATTAGTCGAGCAAAAGGCATGTTAGACAAAACAAGCCAAACCGACCGAAGTCAAGTACCATACCCATTACTTCACTGCATTTACAAAAGATCGTATTTAAAATTTGAATTTTTTTTATTAACTCTATATAAGGCTTTTTTGTTCCTCAAACTCTCGAAAAGCGAAAACTCACATGAAACGAAAAACGACATAAATGGAATCAATTAAAAATGAATTTGAAATTTCGACAGAGGACCTCTTTGGAATTACAATAGCGATAAGCTCGGCTAATGTAAAATAACCTAAGTATTTGTAAATATAATACTCGAATAAGTATATTTAATATTATAATAGAAAAATGTTTTCTATAACTTCATTAATTTAAGAATTCTGTAAATAATTTTGTACCAATATTTTAATGTTTTGTAATTAGGTAAATAAAATTAATTGTGATATTATTGTAGAAAAATAATTTTAATCTCAAGTAAAATATACTCAAATCAAGATTGTAATTTTATATTATATTAATATTAAAAAAATTTATAAAATTAAAAAAATTCTTTTTTATTTTATTCCTTATTAGTTAGTGAAAATATGCAATTCAGGGCCTATATCAGTAAACGATATATTCTCTGTGCGATTAATGGTATCATAATTTGTCATTGATGATCTCTTAAAATATATTCAATTACTAATTGTGAGTGTAAGCAGTTTCCTTTCAACAATAAACAACAATTCAACGAATGTATATTTTGACTCATTTATATACATTGGAAGAAAGCGATCGTAAGCGCCAAAGCAAACAAGAAGTGCGGTCAATCCCGTCCGCAACAAAATGAATCAGGAAAATTGATGAATTTTGTTTTACAGCGTATTCACAATCGCAGATTTCTCTACCTAATTCTTATAGGACAAGGAATTTTATAAATTTTAAAGACATTCTGTTTTTAAATATGTTTTCGCCCTTGCGGGCGGAAAGTGTCTATTTTCGTCCCACTGTTTTAGGCAAAGTTGCCGCTTTCCGCCTCCGTCGAGCAGAAAAATAGTATACACACCACGGGAGCAAGTAAAGACTGTCTCAGATTTCATGTTTGTCACCCTCTGAGAAATGAACATGAGATTGCTTCCTAAATGTGTAATCTACTATTTCATAGATATTGACAGAAACAGAACGTTTTTGAAATTTTTGCTAAATAAAGATTTTCCACCTGTGAAACGCTACATTCGGTTTCACACATAGTAGAGTTCTATCAAATCAAAGTGGCACTGAACAAGAGATTTATATTTATGTGCAATCATATCGACTCACTCTCTTGCTCAGTGCCGCTTTGGTTTAATAAACTATATCTACTCTTAAAAAGCTATAATCCATATCAAAACAAACTCACCGATGTTCAAAAATGTTCGATCTTAATAGTGTTTATGGGAACTTAGTTATGGGCTTGACGGCTATGTGTGTGTGTCTGTCTGTCTGTGCCATCGCAGCCCCTACACGGATAAACCGATTTGGATTTTTCTAAAGGAAATTTAATGGAGAGTGTTCTTAGCTATGTTTCAAGATAATCGATTCAGTTTGGAGAGAGCTACAAGGATAAAATTTGTATTTGTCATGGGATATTAAATTTTACAAATTTTACTTGTATATAAACTAAATGTTATAGTTTTGTTTGTTAGATAACTGTTAGTGCATTCAGTTCAAACAATTGCCTATATCACTAAATTTAAAAACTTAAATTTTGAATACAATAAATGTCAACAATCTATCGATAGAGCACACCCAAATATATTTTTCATGTAGATGAAAAAAAAATGATGTTTTGTCTACCATTTTTTTATTGCAGTTCAATTATTACCCAAGATTTAAAAAAAAATGATTTCAAAGATATGTTTTAAATTAATTTTTCTTCATAAATTTCGAAATATAGTTTTGTTTGTTAGATAACTTTCAATGCATGTACTTAAATAAATTGCATATATAAGAGTATTATGTAACCTATTCTTGTTTCTAACCGATTTTCAGAATCGTACAACCAATATTAACGGTCAAATACTTCATCTTTTAAATCGTAACGAATAAAATAAAATTTTAAATACAAAATATATTCAGAGTACAGACTTATACTTTATACAGAGTATTTCAAAAATTAACCCAGTTTGTCTTCACTAGTTTAATTCAGTTTTTCACATCAAATAGTCTAAGAATACAAGGAGATAATTTACAATTTTTTAATATTTAAATCTGAACAAAAGACTTTAAATGGCATGACTGGTAGCTTAGAAAAGGCAAAGCACATATAATCTAAAATCGATTACGAAAAAAACACTGACTTATTGCGAAAATTTCCCAAAACAAATGCATAGTTAATGTCTATAATTTTTTTTTATTTTTATAAATAACTCAAACCAAACAACCTTGAGACTCCTCGGTTTCTTAATTAGTATGATGTGTTTACGTCATACTACAATAAATGAATAACACGTGCTTGCTTCCGATTAAAAAAATTTATAGAATAATTTTGACGTTACCAATCTGTGATGAATGCAAAGCGTCATTTCATCTTTTTATAAGCGTATTTCAACTGTCTAAATTCTTATATATTATTACTCTAGCAAGTTTTTTTTCTGTCCTATCCTTATCTTCTTTATTCCTTTATCAAAGTCCATGATTCACCCCTCATTTTCAAACTTATTATGTCTAGGTTTGACGAAAAATATACTAACGGTTTAAAAATGTACCGCTTAAGAAAAAACACGCTAAACAAATAATTTGAACGAAAAAATATCATAAATTTAAATAATAAGTTTATTATGCAAACATGTTAGTTTTTATGAGATGCTCTTCTAATACTCTGGACATATAATTAATATTTTTAGTACATGTTCTCCTTATATTAATTTTAAGAACTTTTCATTTTTTCACCACTTTTCTACGAAATTTGTTGCTTGTTGTTTTTAGCCACGGGCTTGTTTACCCTTTTTAGGTAAAAGTTACGGTAACTACAGGAGCGGAATTCCGTACGAGTCGAGCTAGTTTTAGATTTATTAAAGAGAGACGTTATTTCATTATTTTCTGTTAATATTCACTTTTTTCCTTTTGATATTATATAATATATTCAAAATCCGAAGGTCGAATACTAAAAATCTTTGATTGAATGAAATGCGGTATTTTCCAATTTCCAATAGTAATAATGAGTTTAGGTTAAGTTCAGTTGAAAGACTCGTTTGACAAAGCCGGCCATAGAGATATGAAGATTCTATGGTGCCGACACTCATTGTTGGTAATAATCGACTTCAAGGGTCTTAAAAATCGACGAAAATCAACTTCAAGGATATTTTATTCTTAAAAAAAATTTTATACGTCAAGATTTTGATTGAAATATACTTTGAAGTTGAATTGTCATTTTTTAAGGTCTTTGAAGTTGATTTTCAAGACTTTTAGACTCCAGTTTAACCCGGAACATGTATAATGTTTCGACATAAAATTTTATGCTCGATTAATTTTCGAAAATGGGTATTTTCATTTGGAATTCTTCCATTTCCATTTGAAATAACTTTGGTAATCGACTTCAAGGTCTAGTTCAAGATCATCACCTAGTACTACTACTCTTTGAAATATTCAACTTTAATATATAAATTTTCTTTCTAAACACACCTGGTATATAAAATCAATAATCATACAGACTAGCTGTTGATGTGCATGCATACGATTTCTAAGATGTATTTCGATAAGTGCTATGTTTAGGTCGTTCAAACTGAAATGACGGTAGCCAATAAAAGAGAAAGTATGTGTGCCTGTATAATTAAGTACTTACATATAATATTTGAAAAAAAAAATAGATTTCATTTTTACGCAGAAAAACCGAAAAATTCTAATTTTCCACTTTTGATATTCCATATTCCATAAATCATTTTCTTGTGTAATATAACATTAATTTTCAAAATCTTAAGAATAAAATATATATAAAAAATAAAAAATCTTTATTAATCCAAGAAAAATTACATTATGGACATTAACCCAATGTAATTTATATGTTGATTTATTTTATAACAAAGTTAATTTATATGTTAACAGAATTCATAGAATCAAAATCTAGTTTTCACTATATAATATTCTGAAAGACAGGTCATTTAACAAGAGGATAAAAGGCAATTTTTCTTAATTATATGACAAAAAGTCATTTATAAATATCCCTGCTTGTGGAGAAGGTAAAGTTTCTATCAGATTACAGGGGCGTCCAGTAAATACCAAAAATGAAAATCATTTCTACAATTTCTATTTGTCGAAAAAATAGCAGAAACATTAACAAATCGTTGATTAAACTATAGGATGTCCAGAAAGTAACAGAAATAGCGAAAATTATTAAAGACAGAAGTGCTATTGTTTATTATTTTAAAATTTTAAGGGAAAAAATCTGTTTAAAACTTTTTCTAAACAGCCTGTACTGAGATCAGCGATATTTATATAGTAATGTTATTTTCTCGAGAATCAGGTAGGATTGATAAAGTATTTTTTTGATGCCTTTTTTGTTTTTTATTAGTTATTGGACACTCTGTCGTCTTACTTTCTGGACAAGCAAGGTTTTTTTTAAATAAATAATGACTTTTTGTTGTAAAATTTTGTAAAATTTGCTTTTTTCCTCTTAGTGACTTGATCGGTGAACTTAAATTCAAAGACAATTAGTGAGAACTTTAGGTATTTGAAAATAGATTTCGAATTCGATAGAATACCTAAATAAATTTTGTTTCTTCTAAATAGTCTCAGCAGAAAAAGTACTATAACATAATTCATACTGATTTTGACTACATTATCGTCGAAATATGCATTTATATATTTTTTTAAATTGATCAAGGTTTTGGGACTCTTTCCCGTGCGCTCGGAGGGGGGGGGGTCGGAGTTCATGCATATCATACACTACACCAGCCTTATTATATATGGCGGGAATAGAAACTTCTACCCTAGGCATACCGCGAACAAAATTGACTACGCTTTAACTAACTGAGCTACTAGGGTTGTTATGACCTAACATTATAACAAAAATTTGAATAACCCGCCCCCCTAGATGAATCCTTCGCACGGACTTGTTGGGACGAATTTCAAATTTTTATAAAAGTTTATTTTGATCAGTGGTAGATAATATACTCTAATCCAAACAATTAAAGCTAAATCTCTGTCTTTCAGTATAATCACTTACGTTCCCGATTTCGTAAGCATTCTTTCATTCTAGATATTACACTGAATGTATTTTCATATGACCTTGCAAAGCAACTCTTTGTATAAAACTTTTATCACATAAATCGCATTTATACGGTTTTTCACCGGTATGGCGTCTAACATGATTCAATAAAATTTTCTTATCAAAAAACGCTTGTGAACAAAATGTACAAACAAAATTTCTTTCATTCAGATGTGTCCGTGATATATGCACTTTTAACATACACGTTGTCCGATACGTTTTATCACATTTATCACAAGCAAATGGTCGCTCCTTGGTATGCGTTATCAAATGATTATTTAATTGATGTTTCGATCGTAACTTAAGCCCACATTCCGTGCATAAATACCTACAAATAGGTCCCGATCCGATATGATAAGTTTTCACATGAGTTTGTAAAGTATCTTGTGATATAAATATCTTTGCACAATATTCACAAGCGATTCGATTACGTTCCCCATGTATATTCATATGAGCACGTAAATAACGTCGTTGACACATCTTCCCACAAACCTCACAGTTAATAATTTCCCTTGATCGATTAATTTTTTTCGGTTTTGGATGCATTTTACGAGTATGTATTTCTAAAAGTTGTTTTGTTTTGAATGTTTCATTACACGTTTCACATTTTAAAATTTGCTTTGTTTCAATTTTATGTATCTCACGTAAATGTTTATTTAAGTTAGTTCTGCTGGTAAATTGTTTCTCACACATTTTGCAAGTTATTTCAGGTATCCGTTTATCAACATGTGTAACTTTATGGGATTCTAATTTTTTTCGCGTCGAAAATGATAAATTACAAATACGACACTTATTATGTAATTTTTCATGAGCCCGTAAATGTAATGGATGATAACAAATTACTGAACATTTTTTACATTTCGTACCTTCGGCATTATGTTTCCTTTGCATATGTTGGCCAAGTGAATCTAATCTTTTAAATGTTCCAGAACATGTCTCACATTTAAATTCAGCCAATTCCTTTACCTGTGTTTCTTCGAAGTCAGATTTTTCATCCTCACTTTCCCAATCGGAATCGTTTTCTTCTTTTATATCTTCAGAGTTATCACTGTCCTCTTCGAATTTGTATTGAATATTTTTTTTTCTGGTTTCTCTTCTGTTTTCTTCTTCCTTTTTAATTTCTAATGTTTTTTCGTCTTCATTTTGATTTGAATTATCTTCTTCTTTGATATAAACTGGATAATTATCATTACCGAAGCCTTGACTACTGTCTTCTTCATTTTTTATGCTACACAAATCATTTTTGTTATTCCATAAATTTATTTTATTATTTCCAATAATTTGACGAAATGCTTTATCTGAATTTTCACATAAATGTTTAAAATTAATGGTATTTTGTAATTGAAGGAAACATTCGTTGCATATTTGATTTGGTAAATCATCGTTTTCCCAAATCTATAAAAGAAAGCCTTTATGCATGAAATTTGAAACTATTAACAGTATTCCCGAGTATCTTATAATTTTACTAAAAGTTAAAACAGATTCATAATGTGTAAAATATTGGGAACAAATATACTCCGACACAATTTTGGGCGAGAAAATTGAAACTTGGCGGTCCGATAAAATCAAAATGAAGTTGGATGTCGACTTTGTGTCATCAAAAATAATTTTGCGTGTTCTAACACGGTTGTGCACCGCTAAAATTTTATAACCATAATAATGTTTTTGGCAGGTTTTATTGAAGATGAGTTTGTAAAGTTTAAAAAAATTACCAAAGTGATTTATTATTTTTAAGCCAGATATGATAAAGGGGCTTAATTAATAATTGTATGACACGTATACATCGATGATTCTCTAGATGGGATAGAATTTACTACCTTCGAAAGTTCGAACCAACTACTTGTCAATGTTTTAATCATAAAAAAAACTTGTTTTTTTCAAGTCCATTCGTTGGAAAATTCAATTTTAAGATACCAAGAGGACAAACAGAGGGGTTCTACTGGATTATAATTATAATCCAGTATTTCCCAAATATTTCTAGATTAATTCATTATTTTGTATACCAAGAACATTATGTTGTCTTGTTAGAAACTAATTACCTGTACAGAAGCGCACGCTGTTATCATTTCAATTATATTAAATGAGTTAATTGCTAAAAACTTTTTATCAAATTTCATACAAATACGGCAAACTTTCTCAAAATCAGCTGCTAAAACACATTCATCGACTATATTCATTTTTTAAGCATTTTACGTCGCAATTTTTTAATGCAATTAATCATAGAAATACAACTGAATTCACTTTCAAATCATCTGACATAATGTTTTGATTAACTGAATTAAGTTTTCACTCCAAAAAATATTCACATTTCTTTTTGCAAACGCAATCAATGTTCATAAAAACTTTTTTTGGCCATAAACGTCAAATGCATTTGTTTGTAAATAAACCATGACATGTGTCAATTACATATTTCATAAGTCTCTGAAAAGAAGCTCTTCTAAAGGTCTATGGTTTTCTTATACAACAATATGAATAAGTGTGCATTGTTATGGAAATCGAAGCGCATGCACGTAATATTATGCCCATTTTTAATTTGTTAAAGGATTCTTTCACCTTAAGGACTAGGCTTTTGGACATTTTAATAACTAAAATTTTTCGCAATGTAAACTGATAAAAATATAAAAAATACAAGAATCGATTAAAAAAATAAAATAAAATAAAATATATTATTAAAAACGAAACAATGAAAATAAACAATTGATTGAGTTAACTATAGAAATACTCTGTATAGACAATGTTAATATCAGTGGTTGCATTATTTTAAATAAATTAGAAAAGATAAAAAACCAACACATTGATGACGTTCTTCCGGCTTCCATTTGTTCTAGTTTTGAGAATTTCGAAAATTTTTCGGAGTATTTTATAGAAAACTTTTGTTTTGTTTTTCAAAAACCTTTCACAAGACTCACTATTTGGAGCTACCTACAAATTTCAACTCTCTATCTTTTAAATTTATGGAAAAAATGGACACCAAAATTTTAGCCTAATTTGTTTTCTCACGGGAAAACTTTGATATTAACGAAAAATGTTTCAAACAAAAGATCCAAAGACACCCAAGATCACCTTTTACGTTCTGAGCACGGTATAAAGTTTTCAGCTTGACCTCTTTTCGTTTTTGAGTTATTGTAATGACGGGCGGACCGTTGGACGGGTATACGGAAATGGACTAATTAGGTGATTTTACGAACACCTTTATCAAAATTTTGTTACAAACTTGAGACTAAAATTAATATCATTAATATAACTTGATATACTGGGTGTTCCAAACCACCCGTCCAGGCTGATTATTCTGAATAGTTTTTAAAAAAAATTGAAACGAAAAAACACGTATCAAATATTTTTTGAAACTCTATCTAACCATACCAAAAACACCCTCCACCCTCAACCCCTGTTAGGGGTAGAGGGTGTAACTTGAAAAAATCAAATGGAAACCCCTATTTTTTTCTGCAGATTTGGATTCTTCAAAAGAAAAGACAAACATTTTGTCTAAGAAATTTTTCCCGATTTTCGGTAGATCGCGCTACAATCGACAAAAATCGTTCTTTTAGATTTGGCATAAGAATTGCGCCGTTCAATGACAAAAATCAAAACGAAAAAGTAAAAAAAAATAAAAACACAAACACACAGAACCAAAACAAAAACAAAACAAAAGCAACACAAAAGTTAGAAATTCAACGAAAATAAAAGAGAAGCGAAAATGTCGAATTGCGGTAATTGAGGTAAACCACTAGACAATTGGGAGGATACTAAATAAAGCTCTTAGAAAGAATTAGATATGAATCATTTTAGATTTAATTTTTTTCAGACTTTCCAAAATAAAAAAAAACATTTTTACAAAAATAATTTTTCTAAATCATAATAAAATATGAAAAACAAAACAGAATAGTCTTTTCTTCAAAAAAACAAAAACAAAATTGAAAATAACTATTCTCGCCTCAAAAAACTTTTCTCGCCTTCACTTGAACTGCAATTCTAATGCCAAATCTAAAAGAACGATTTTTGTCGATTGTAGCGTGATCTACCGAAAATCGGGAAAAATTTCTTAGACAAAATGTTTGTCTTTTCTTCTGAAGAATTCAAATCTGCAGAAAAAAATAGGGGTTACCATTTGATTTTTTCAAGTTACACCCCCTACCCCTAACAGGGGTTGAGGGTGGAGGGTGTTTTTGGTATGGTTAGATAGAGTTTCAAAAAATATTTGATACGTGTTTTTTCGTTTCAATTTTTTTTGAAAACTATTCAGAATAATCAGCCTGGACGGGTGGTTTGGAACACCCAGTATATTTCATATATACAGGGTATAAAAAGAATTCAGGAAATATATACAAAATTTTTATACGGAATTAATTTGTTAAAGTAAAATTCTTGGAAGACAAAATTAAATTTTTAACATCGAGTAAAAGATTTTGGAATTTACTTTGCGGGGATTATTCAAATTTTCCATTAATCTATCTATTGTTTAGATGTAACAAAAAAGAAAAACTACAAAAATTTTTGCAATACAAAAATCAATTTTGATATAGATATACTTACCGGAACAGAATTTCAATCACATAGAATTATCAAAAAAAATCGTTTAATTTCAGATAGGTAAAAATTTCAAAATTTGAAAATATGGCTGAAAACTCAAAATTAATCATTATCCTCTACCGCTTAGCGTCGCGTCGAAATAACGAGTGGTAAAGTCAAAAGTGTCAATTTCGGGTTAACAGTTAAAATAACTCACTCAAAATTCTCATACGATAGCAAAAAAACAAGTTGGCAATCCGCAATGGTAATATAGATAGATTATGATGCATAATAATTTTTCCACTCAGCGCATAGCCTAGATTTTCAATGCTCGGCTCATAGCGTTATAGGATATTCACTTTTGTGCTACTGAATGAGGTATATACATTAAGAACGATTTTTTGCGCATCTAGGTACAGGTATTTGAACTTATATTAATTTTTTGATAATTCTATTTGGTCGAAATTCTGTGCCGATGAGTGTAGTTATTAAAAATCGTTATCAAAATATTATGAATTAAATAAATAAATAAATATTTTGTTTTGATAATAAAATTCAGATGTAATTTGTGAATAAAACCATGCAATTTTGATAAATAAAAAATTTGTTTATACGCAAAATAGATTGTTTTATCAATTTTAAAATTATTTAATAAACTTTTCCATGGGCTAAGAAAAACAATCATTTTGTTTGTTAATTTGCGGTCTTAAATTTCTAAAAAATAATATTAAGAAAAAAAAAACGTAAATAATAATAAGTGCATCGGTTTTACGCAATCAGGGTTCAATATCAAAAGTATATTAACATAATATCTAATTTTCTAATTGATTCAAATTGTCCTTTACTTGTTTTAAATCCTAAGTTTGTAACGCTTAGAAAAATGGATGGTACACAAAAGGTACATGGGATGAGATATCGATCTAAAATTTATATAGCGTGTTCACTTTGAGTTCGTAAATGAGCAACTAAGGTGAATTGCGTCATGGGTCCGTAGGGGCTTTTTAAACCAAAAGTTATAAAAGGAAAGTTTAAGTACGTCAGAAAGATTTTTCTCTTCAGCTGAATATTACGCCAAATATACGCTTTCAAACAGGTGTGATATAGACTGTCTCAATTTTGACATTCCATAGCTTAAAAATACGAATTTGTGGGCTTAGTGCCTTTAAATTAAAACTGCACCAGTTAAAACATTCTAAGTGTACTCATCACATGTAATGTTATAATAATAACACTTAGAATGTTTCAACTCGTGTGTTTTTAATCACATAGACTCACAGATTATACATATATTATAAATGATTTCACAATAGCTTTCATTCCAATTTTGTATGTTTTTCCAACTGGTATAGATTTCAAAAGACATATTCCAAAAGAAAATATTGTGATTAGAGGTTTAGCCCTTTATACGAACGGTTATTATACAGCAATAGTAATTTTTTTCTTATCATTTAATTTGAAAAGCTTAGTTCCGTAATTAAAGGTTTAGAAAATTCTACATGTAGAGAAATTTATTGATAGGATCCTTCATCTAAGATCAAACATATATTTCATATGATAAATATTTTTTAGTCTCTTATCGAAGTTATATACTTTTTGAAAAGTGATTTCAGTTCCAAGTAATCAAAAACCAATTTTTTTCTTAATAACATAAAATCCCCCATTTTATGATAAGGATATATAATTATGATTCAGATTTTGAAAATTCCATTCATCTAAAAAATTTAATTTAAGATAAATTTCCGCTAATTTTTATTTGAAAACTATAGGAAGTAGTAATTTTCATAATCATTTTTTTGTGAATGAATATAATTTTCCAAACTACCAAAGAAGCATCATTTTTTATAAAACAACAATTTAACAAAAAAATAATAATAAAATTTTCTATAATACATAATAATTCCAAGAAATAGTTTTTTTTTATTTCTTAAGAATAAAGATTTAATTTAATGCCTACCGAGAGATTATAGAAAAGCTGGATTATGTTGCAAGTTTTCAAAAATTTAAATCACTTTTACTGCAATGATGATCTGAATTATGGCCCAAACAGGGATTTAATATAAATCTGATATTTGACTTTTTTTAACCCACAGTTCTACTTCCGATTTGTAAACTTCTTAAAATTATTTAAAAAACAAGTGAAAAACAAACAATTGACTGAGTTTACTGTTAAAATACTCTGTATAGAAAGTGTTTATAATATTAGTGTTAAGAAGAGTTTAAAAAACCAACAAAATTATGGCAGCCTTTCGGCGGCTTTTATCTTTTATAGTTTTGGAGAAAATGGACACCTACCTTTTGTCCTTATTTGCGCCCTCACGGGAAAACGATGACGTTTACGAAAAAATGTTTCAAGCAAAAGATGTTTATTTTTTTATAAGCAAAATTTTTTATAATTAAACTTTTGTTCTATCTCTAACGGTTTACAAGATGGGTCCTACGTTTGATATATTTGTAAAAAAAAGAAACTTTGAACATTTTCGGTCTAGAGCCACACAAAATTCTCTAAGAATTGCTTAAAATATAATGTCTTATATTTCGAATTTTGTAAATTTACTCAAGATCTGATTAACAAATTTGTACCATTTCTAGATGTCAAGTATAACAGCCGTTCCAAAACACATGCGAAATTATCAATGTCTTTGTGTTTCCCAAGGACTATGCAAACTTGTAGTTTTTCTTTTCAACAATAGATTATTGCAACACGGTGGTATGTATCATTTATTTAAAATCACTTGATACATTAATAGATCATTTGGATTCGTGGACTATTACATAGTTCACTATCAATGATCGTGAATTCTCGGTAAATAAATCATGACGACATTCCATGACGTCAATAAGTTGATCCACAGCATATTATAGCATAATAACACAAATATTCTAAGCTATTCATTTATTACTATGAATTGATCATTTCGGAAATATTTGTATATGGAGTGGTCAAATAAAAATGGATTCAAAATTATTTCGTACCCTATATATTTGTTTGTAACTACCTGTTACCTGCGTGCTTCGCTGGATACACTAAAAAAAATCTTTCATTCCCTAATTTTACTCCGGCCCACCAATTATTAGTATTTTATGTTTATTTCGGTGATGGGTATGGTCTATGGACTAATTTACACGGATAAAATAAAATAGATGGACCCTGTAATTAGTAATTACTCTCATTTTCAAACAGATTTCAACAATTTTCTATTAATACTTTCAGTTTTTTTCAGAAGGCAAGGATCATATAGTCCTATATGGCCAGTTGGCATGGAACAGAATGTCTCAACAATACGGTGCATCCTCCACGAAACTTTGATCTCGACGCGCATGATTGTCAACTTGACAATTCTACAAAATAAGCAAAAATGAAAGTAGCAGATGCGCAGAGCAAGCTTTGTTACTTCTACGATAGAGAGTACAAGAAATATCTGTTGCATTTTCGGTCGGGACTCTTTCCACTTATAGAAACTGACCATATAGGAGTTTTACATATATGAAAAGGACATCTAATTAATAGGTTAAATATGTTGGAGAAATAAGATTTAAATTTTTTGACATATCGTGCATATAAAAGGTGCTATTTGTTATTATAGAAAAAAAATCCAATTAATGGACAAGTTATCATCACGTCAACTTCATGGAAATTCCAAATGCAGAAAGGACAAATCAATGAATAGGCAAGTGGTAGCCATGTTGAATTCATGGAAATTCCAACTAACGATAGGACAAACAATTTTGTCGCATATTGCCTATAGCTATAACAATGACTGATGATACCGCAAAAAGTAAAATATTCCAATGTTATTTGATTAACGTTAAGTCATTCTTTTGAAATTTTTTAATGATTTGAGACATCGATTATTTTTAAACTACAATTTATTAGTGTCTTTTATTTCTAAGTATTTTAATGTTCTTAACTATGATGAACAAATTTCTATCGAATAGGTATTTAATTTTAATTAATAATTGACATTATTATTTGTACAAACTTTCAAAATGTTTACTTTGAATTAATTAATACAAAAATCCGGAAAATAAAAGGCGGATATAAATTTTATGAGTCATTATTTACTGATAAAAAAATTGGAAATTTTATAGAAAATTTTTATTTATTTTTTATCTAATCCACCTTGTAAACGAATGTTGTTTTTATTATCAATTACGTATTCATTTTATAATTATTACACTATAATTGTGAGCGAATCACAAATTAAAGGTCACCTAAGGTATCGGATCTATTTTACTAAAGCTGCGCTTATATGTTTGCTAATTTTTCATAACTGTTATATAACATTATAAATTTCAATATTTATTGTATATTTTTATACCCTGTATATATGAAATATATATCAAGGTATAATAATTTTAGTCCCAAGTTTGTAACGCTTAGAAATATTGATGATATGAACAAAAATTTTGTAAAAGTGTTCATAAAATCACTATAATTAGACCACTTCCGTTTGCCTGTTAAAAACAAATAGAGATAGATATATCAAGCTTTTTATATAGCATGCTCAGGACGTAAAAAATGAGTTTAATTTCATAAATGAGCTCAAGTTGAAAGATTGAACCTTTTTCTTACTTTGCCAGTGCATTCTGTTAGAAGGTAAAGGGCGTTTCGTAACGCCTTCGAGATCCAGGTGTGTCGAGCAGTTCTCCAGTCAACAAGTCACCATAAAGCACTCCCATCCAATCCATCCAACTGCCTTCTAGTAATTCCTAGATACGATTTCGGTCTCTAACATAAGAGTGCGGCAGTTTCGTTGCTCTCGAGTTTGCCTAAACTGGTACCCATACCAAGCTGACTTTTTTAGTTTTTACCCAGAACTCTAATAATTCTTTCCACTGACAATATGGTATAAGGCTCGTGTCGATTCCAGCAACGTTGTGAATCATTTCGAAACTAGCTCCAACGCCTCTATTAATACTTCTACTTACATCTAGCTTAGGTCTGTCTATGCCTCTAACACATCAGAGGTTGCACTTTTCTCTTTTTGGGACAATTTAAAATGTTTGCGATCACATTAAAATTAAATGAATGTAAGCTCGGCTGATATACTTGTTATCTTAAGAAGTTCTCTTGTAAACGGGGAACACCAAAACATGTAATTCCCCGACTATCAGTTTGTATACACTTTCAAATATGCATACACAAAAGCAGTTCCAGTGAAAGATCATCATAGCATACAACTTATGTTATCAAGTAATCAACATGAAAATCAACACAAGCAGTCAATAACCATTATTCCGCGTATTATGAAAAAAGAGGAGTACCCGCGCACAGAATTTGTTGTTTTTTATCTGAGACTCCCTCAATTTATACAAGCGTGGTTTCCAATTTTATGTTACTCATTCATAAATTGTTGTCGGATACGGACATATACAATTGAAGTGTTTGTTATTATTTTATTTAAATAATTTGTGTTGTTGAATATAAATATATTTTTATAGTCAAATCAAAATCATTCAGAATGATTTACTTGAATACAAATGATCGTTGTCGAATTTGTGCATATTTACCATCGCCAAAAATACGTTTAATACAAGTGTTCAGTTACGAAGGATTACAAAGGAATTTACAACCGAAATTACTGCATTGTTTTAAAATTTCTGTAAGTTTTAAAAATAAATTTTTTTTTTTCGGTAAAAGTGAATCTTTGATTAACTGCTCTTTTTAAATTTTATTTATCTTCTTTAAATTTGTTACATAATTGTATACAAATTTGTTTTTTTCATTGTTATCGATGTTAAGAATTTATTTGAATTTTATACGATTTGAGAGAGCGAAAAATTTGTTGTTTTCATTCAAGCTAATTGTGTTTTTTTATTGTATATGTATATATAGAAACTTAACAATGTATCTAATTGATTTAATATTAAAGTTTTTGAATAATTTCGAATCGATATATATCTTCCGTAAATTATCGTTTTTACCTGCGTACATAATACATTATGTAACAGTTTTAAACTCATATCGATTCATTTTAAAAATAACTAGATATTCAGATACTAATAAAACGGATACATCTGTTAATGTCTTTCGGCCTCTAAAAAGATAAAATGAATGTTGAAAAGAGAAATTTATCTTTTGTTTATTAAAATAAAGCATCCTTGCACTAGCTAGATTCGATCCCACAACGTTAGTATTGCTTTCGTAAACATATTTTTCGACAAATTACATGCTAAACAGATACTCAAACTTTATTGAATCTCTTAAGATTCGAATGAATGTTGAAAAGTATCTCTGCGTCACCAAATCTGCACAGGTTTTGTGACGCAGAGTGTACATAAATTAAATTATATTCATTAATTTTTTTTTAATTATCTTCACACGATGGTAGAATTAGATCTTAGAACAAGTGATTATTTCTTGGATTTATTCATTCGCATGGATTATTGATAGTATTGCAACTTTAGGTAAACATATAATTTAGATTTATTTTCGAGAAAATCCATAAAGACAAAACAAATTCTAGGTATTATAAAGTATCACTTCTTGTTGAGAGATTTAGGCCAGAATTTTATTTTATCCTCTAGATTCAGACCAAATTTTTATTTTTATTAAAATATTTGTTTAAAAAAATATCGATATTTTTCAAAAAATATCGAGGGGAAGCAGAGTTGATCGGTAACATTTCACTAAATTTAAGGGAATTTTTTTCTAAATAATGTCTTTTTCCTAATTTTTTAAATATTAAGAAGATTGCCTAGGGCAAAATTCTATTTAAGACCCAAATTATTTAGTACACTTTTTAACATACACAGAACTAATATTACTATTATCAAATTAAATTTGAATAAATTATACATTGTGACCAGATTACGAATTTTTTGGATACTTACACAATTCTAATGTAAAACATTTCCAAGATATAAACAACGCGCTAAAAAGAATATACTTTACTAAATAAATACACGATTACGTAAGATATACAATCGCCTCCAAAGTCTATATACTTAGGCAACCGACACAACACCCTTGGTGTAAGTTGGTGTAGCAACGTCTAGAAATCAAACTTTTATAATACTCAAAGTACAAACGCACAATTACCGAATTAAAAAATTCCCGATAAAAAATTGTGAAGTCAATTCTATAGCACATAAAAGGTTATCACGTTCTAAAAACAATCATAAAATTCCCAGTATTTCGATTCATGTTGCAAAGAATGACTTTACAAAAATCAAAATTAAAAATCGATGAATCATTTTTATATGAGTAGTAGGGTATATCCCCATTAAGTTAAATCAAATATTACTTTTAAGAATAATGATGCATTTTTTTAAATTAAAAAAATTTCCTTTTTTCTCCAGGTTAAAAAACACGATACTTTACCAACATCAGTTTGCGAATTGTGCATATCACGATTAGACACATACTATAAATTAGTTAAAGACTATTATCACGGTCAATTGTACTTAAAAGATTTACATCGTAGCAATCAACAAATCAACATAATGATTCAACAGACAGAAATAAAAACAGAACTGGATGATGAAATGGATAAATCGTCATCAGAAAATTTATTATTCATTAAAAATGAACCAGAAGATTCGACAACATCTCAAGAAGCACCACTCCCTTCTACATCATCGCAAAAATCAACTTCTAGTCTATCATCATCAAATAGTAGTGAAGAAACAAATTTACCATCAACATCAACATCAATCGCATCTGGTGGAATACCCATGAAAATATTAAAGAGAACAAAAATTATTCAATGTCAATTTTGTGAAAAAAAATTTACACATCGTGGTGATTTTAATAAGCATTTGCGAAAACATACCGGCGAACAGCCATTTTCTTGTGATGTGTGTCATAAGAAATTTGCACATACATCAAATTTAAACCGCCATCGACTAGTTCATACTGGAGAGTTACCTTTTGAATGTGAAAAATGTCATAAAAAATTCAATCGTAAAGATAAATTAGCAGCACATAAACGATGTCGTGCACAGCTAACACAAACTAATTAAATTAATTATTAAAAGTTGGTGCATAAATTCCGCATGGACCAGAGATCAGAATCAAAAGCTGATCACAATGAGGAAATTTCTTCATTGCGTAAAAGATCCGCATACATTATTTTAAAAAGGAAATTAATTTTCTCATAGAAGAAGTCATCGAATACTTATAGTCCAAACGGCAGAAGTATTTTTTGCTTTTGCCGATATTATAAAAATGCGCTTAATGTACCTTAAAATTATGGCAGAATTATTCAAACTGTCGTTAGTTTAAAGAAAATTGTGATATTATTCACAAGACTGGTTTTGGAAAACTGATAAGATTTCAGTTGATGGTAAACAGATTTTTCTGTTCTTATTTATTAATACGTAATGTATGATATACATTTTGATACTTAACGTAATCAAATCGAAAAATACTAAATTTTTCAAGTCAATTTCTTAAATTACACCTTTGAGAGAGAATTTAAAGATTGACATGTAAGTACACTTATAATTCCGTGGAATTTTTTTTGGAATTATGGTGTCTATTATATTTTTAATAGAATTATAAATGACCAATTTTATTGTTTTAAAATTAATTAATAGAGTAATTTATTTTTGCTATAATTATGTAAAGCGTTTTTGTTAATTTTATACATATAGAAAAATTTTATTATTTAATAAATTAATTATTTATTTAAACATTTTTGTCTCGTGTATTCAAGGTTAGAGAACCTTAAAAGTCTCATTTAAGAATAGAATAGAACAGAATGTTTTTTTTATAAAAACATTTTTTTTAAACCCTTCATACCAATGACGCAAATACTAGCCAAATGTAATTAAGTAATGGCTGGGGAATTTACGATTGCTAATATTTCAAAATGACCTTTAAAGGCAACTGGACGAATTAGTAAAACTATTGACAGTATTTTTTTTTATTAAATCGGAAATTCTGTACTTTCCAACGTTGTTAGCCTTTAAAAAAAATAATTAAATATCCTGTATAATTTTGTTGATAGTACCTTTCCTACCAAGCCTATTGCTAATTAAAATTTATTACAACAAAATGAATAAAAATCCATATAAATTAAAAATCTCCGTACCCACCCATTGTCACTATGTAATATAATCGAAATTCCCAAATTTTTAAATTCGAGGATTATACTACTATTCGAAATTCATAGTTAAGTTAAAAATTTGCACTAACATCATTCACAATTCACGCGTCTAATTTGAATATAAAACATTTGCTTTTGTAAATGGCATGTGTTTCCGAATATGTAAAATATTTTTATTTCAATCTTCAGGAATATATTTAGCTTAATCGAAAACCATGGGTAATTTTTGTTCGAAATTAATACTATTCAAGAATCCGCCACCAAAGTTAATCCGACTTTCCTGTGTAAACTTTAACCAAAGCAAAACGAACCGATAAATTTTTCAACAAAAAAATTGCTAGTGATAAAAAATTTGCCTGCAAATTTTTTTACAAAAACAAATTATTCATTCTCGATTAGATAATACAGTAAGAATTCCCAATTACGCACGCATTTTATGAATTAATCGCTAATCAATTAAAATTTCCATGTCAAAATATGCTCAACCTTTTTCAACGGAATAAATATCAAAAAATGTACAAACAGAAAAAATCCAAATAAAAAATATATTTTCAATTTATAACATTACATTTTATATTGATTTGATAATTTAAAATATGACTAATGAATTCGAAAAAAATACTTATCGTCTACAAACGAAACATTAAAGTGAACTAGATTACTATATATATATACACAATTATTAATAAACGGATTAATCGCATTCTTCTCGTTAAAATAAAAGTTATTTAAATTCAAACTAAATTGAAGATAATTTATTTATTGCAATAGGGAATATTAATGTATTTTTTTTTATATTTTTAATTCATTGTTTACACCGTTATAACAAAGTAAAAAATATAAATACTGCTTAAAAATGCTTTATTTAAGTGTAAAAAAATATTTAAAATACATTATAATTTTGAGATATTTAAACGCAGTTTTTTGGCGCTCTCTGTTGATGACGTATAAGTACGTGATCTGTCAATTTGTGACAGTTCAATGTATAATTTACACTTTAAAAAAATGAATTTACAACACAGAATTTTCACTCGTTATTATTAAGTTTTCTAATAAAAAGCCGTAGAATAGTATAATTTAATGAAATATCATATAAAATGTAAGTAATTAATATCATACAGTATGTCAACAAATTTGACAAGCCCGTACTATGATGTCACGTCCGTATAAAAATTTGAATTTCCTTTTTAGAAATTTTTAAATACCCTCACTGAATTTGTACTTTTATTAATTAATTTTTAGTAATTAAAAAGATATTAATTACTAAAATAATGGTATAGTTGAAATGTCCAGTCATTTAAGTTACGGAAGAAAAACATTTGAACCAAATTTAAATTTCATGAATCATGTAGATCACCCTAATTATTCTAACGAGATGAGTGCAGTCGTTCCATAATAATAATTTTGAACAAAAAGCCAACTAGCTTGAATAAAAAATCTTTCGTCGATCACTTACAAACAAATATTTAAAAATAAAACTTTAAAAAATTTAAAATAAGTATCAAGCAAAAATATTTAAAGCTTCTTCACTCCCTTCTTCTCCACTAATTTCTTTCACTTCATCATTAATCTCAGTAAATTTAAAATCGGCACTATTTTGTAAAGATCTTTGTAATGGATGCGCTAACAATTTCGCCATAATATTTTGTAATTTAATTACATTATAATCACTCTCAAAAAAATATGATTTATCGTTATCTTGAATAAATTTGAAAGCTTTCGATATCTCTTCGATTTTATTTTCTTCATTTGATTCTGCATGCATCCAAACGGTATCGATAAACAAGTACGGAGATGTTAATTGATTTTGCAATAATTCACCAACATTAATCGTTGGTACAAATTTCGATCGAGTGTATAAGATAATAATTCGTACTAAATAATTCGGTGGGTATAATAGTGTCACTGATTCATTATCAAATGGTGGTATTTCAATACATTGTGTTGCCATTTCAAATAATGAATCTAAATTAAACGTTTCATCGGATGTATCATCTAATGGAACTGTTTGTAGCGCTTGTACAGCTTTAATAATATTTCGAAAATTTGAAAAATTTCGTATCCATTTCGCCTTGGTAGATTCTAGAGTAATTAATGCAAATTCATGACGTGGATTAATTTGCGCTTTTAAACGTAAAAATATTTCGACAGCAGTTTTTAGCGCTTGTAACGGTATCGTTGATTCATTGTTACATACATCTAAACATATTATGATTTTTTCCGGTATGGCTACTCTTGCTAAAATGTTTTGAGCTGAATTTGGTAAATTTTTATGTGTCTCCATATTATCAGTTAATTTATCGTTTTTCATCACTTATACAGAAAACTTAACTTGTATTACAAAAAAAGTAGTATTTTTCTATGATAAAAAATAATTAAACGTTACGTCAAATTTTTGTGTATTTTGACAAATTTGACAAAAAAATTGAAATGACGCACGTGTGGTGAACTAAAAAATCATTCATAGATGGCAGAATGGCATTTAATAGCACGATTATAGCAAATAATCGTTGGGGTTTAGTAGAATATTAAAATATTTGAGAGATTTGAAAATTTATATAATTTAACTTTATACGGGATGTCCCAGGTAACTATAGATAGTAGGAAATCTCCAATTTACATCTTATTCCACTTAAAAATTCTGTGGGCGGGGCTAAAACAACATGGTTGACATAAAGTGACAAATTTTAAAAATAACATAGCAATACATAATCTTCCTCTTTGTGCAATTTTTCAAGAAGAGAATGATTAATATTAATGAAATTTGTTGTTGGAGACAAACAAAACCAAGTAATCGTAATTTTACTGAAGGTGAAATACTATTGAAAGCAGGTTATGTGATTAAATGTAGAAAAAATCAAGTCAAAAGTGAAGACGATGTGCTTAGTTTAACGTTATATTGTTTTCAAACAACTAATTTAAAAGAAAAGCCTGATCAAATCGATGTAGAAAAATAAATATCTCTTTAAGTATTCTTGATGTCAAAACACAGTAATCTTTTTAGATTTAGACATATTCGTTCAATAATACATTATAAACATTGTACTTACTTGATAAGTAAATGAAGTGAGCACACTTTTTGACTTGGTAAGATATTTTTTAATTGCAGTGTTTTCTGCCATAATTTTATGACATCAATTTCCTTAAAATTACCAAAATAATTTTCAACTTTCATGTAATATTTGCCTGCTTGAGGCAAATTATGAAAACTCAAATCTGTATTCGTATTGGAACGACTTTGGCAATTTTTCACACAACACTTTACTTTTCTCTACTTTTAAATTGAGGTAAATACTTTCCAGACGAAATAATTTAATTATTTTTATCAATTATTTATTATTGTTGTAAATATAACTTGCAAAAAGTAATCAACTCCAAACTTTTCAATGCTCAACACTAAAACCAGTAACTTGAAATTAGTTTCTACTTTGACAACCAGGTGTCATGCCTCCTTTTGTCAGATCCCAATACTGTGAATCTAATGTTTTTTCATTAAGGATGGTTACCCAATATTAAATTTGAAGTTATTTTATTCAATTTAAAGTATGTTGAAGAATAAACTCCACTCTTTCTGTGGGTTTAAGAGAAATAATCAAAATTGAAAGCGTCATTTAACCGGGTTATTTTTGCCGAAAAAATTCTTTTTTAAATTTATTAATATTAAAAAAATTTTTTAATTTTAATTAATGGCTCCCCTATTTTCGTATTATAATCAATATTTCGTATTATAATAAACACGTAACAATATACGCGCTTTCAAAGAAACGATCTAAGTGCTATCTAGCAGCGCATTTTATGACTTACTTTACTTAAACTTAGCATAGTACGAATGATGATATTTTGCTACTTATAAACGAAGAAAGACGTTTATGTCAATGTGTGTTTATTGATAAACTTGTCAAAGTTGACGAATTTATAGACGTTTTAAACAAAATAATTTGCATTTTGATGCTCTAAAAATGTTAAGTTTACAAGAATATGGTAGTAGTGATGATGATGAAAGTTCAAAAGATGTAAATATAGAAGAGTTAACCTCACATTTGAAACCAGTTGCAGAAGAAAATAAAGAGTTTTCAACTGCAAAATCTTTACAAATTTGTGCTGCACCCTTAGTTGTACCAACAGTAAGTTAGAAACAGTCTTTTTTTAAAAATATTATCTAATGAATTATTATTGTATAGGGTACTGAGGACATGATAAAACCAATTGACCCTCACTCAAATGAAATCGTTTATAATCCAAAATACGATGAACTATTCGCACCAGAAGTTGGTCCAGAAAATCCGTTTATCACGGAACAAATGAAAGCCAAAAAGAATATGTTAAGCGGTTATGTTGAAAAAGCACATATGAGTGATTTTCAATTCGAAAATCAACGGCGTACTTTCCATAGCTTTGGCTATGCTTTAGACCCGAGTGTAGGATTTACGGGTATTGAAGGTAGCAGTATTGTTGGTTCAAGTTTGGCTGCAGAAGAATCAAAAATGAAAACCGTATTTGAATCAACAAAAGAACGTCCAGCAGATAAGCGAAAACGTAACAAGAATGATAAACCAGACGATGTTGATGGGTTCCTTGGTCCATGGGGTGGATATGTAGATGAACAAAAAGTTGCCAGACCAACAGAAGAAGAAGCTGCAGAATTGGAGGAAATTTTAGCGAAACGGCATAAACGAGGCAAACAGACTGAAGAAAAACCATTTGAAGAGAAAACTGTACTTCATAGTAAGAACAAAATTTGCTGGAAATTTATTGCTATAATTAATATTTTTATTTATTTTTTAGTTAAAGACAGTGTGGATTATCAAGGCCGATCATTTTTACATGCTCCTCAAGATGTTGGGGTTAATTTACGTTCAGATTCACCTCCGGATCGTTGTTTCTTACCAAAAGCACATATTCATACATGGCAAGGACACACAAAAGGAATTGCTGCTATTCGATGGTTTCCAAAAACTGCTCATCTTTTATTATCAGCTAGTATGGATTGTCGTATAAAAGTAAGTACTTAAGTACTCGCTAGGTTACTTGGTTAATTTTGAAAATTTAAAAATGTGTTAATTGAAAGCTATCAAACAGGTCCAACGATTTCCATGAAATTTAGTATACAGGGGGTTTCGGGTGCAAAAAAATCGATCTAGCTAGGTTTTATTTAAAATAAGTAACGAGCAAAGCTCGGTCATCCAGATACTTTTATTTAAATGCCTCGAGATCGCATTAATAGTCTTTGATACTTCTCTTTATGACTAATTTTTTTTGCTTTCTTATTTAGATTTGGGAAGTTTATAATGAGCGTAGATGTGTGCGAACTTACTATGGACATCGACAAGCTGTTCGAGATATTAATTTCAATAATAATGGTACTCAATTTTTATCAGCAGGTAAGACTTCATTCATACGATTTAAGATTATAATCAAATTGTAAAATTAACTGAAATTTTTTTATTTTCAGCTTACGATAGGTATATAAAACTTTGGGATACAGAAACTGGAAAATGTATATCAAGATTTACCAGTCGAAAAATTCCATATTGTGCAAAATTCAATCCAGATATTAATAAACAAAATTTATTTGTTGCCGGTACATCGGATAAAAAAATTATTTGTGTAAGTTTTTATGTTAAATAACATTTACATTACTCGTACATCCTTGAGTTGTTTCCTTTAGTTCATCCTTAAGTTGAAAATCCTTTAATAAAGATCAAGATTTAAAATAAGTGTTTTAATTGAATTTTAGTGGGATACAAAATCAGGAGAAATTATTCAAGAATATGATCGACATTTGGGTGCAGTCAATACAATTACCTTCGTGGATGAACATCGACGTTTTGTTACAACATCCGATGATAAAAGTTTAAGAGTTTGGGAATGGTATGAACTGATTAAACGACTAATTAGAATTTTTTTTATGAATAATGCATCTATGTTCTTTCATTTTTAGGGATATTCCTGTTGATATGAAATATATTGCCGATCCAACAATGCATTCAATGCCTGCAGTTACCTTATCACCGAATGCTAAATGGTTGGCATGCCAAAGTATGGATAATAAAATTGTTATATTTTCAGCATTGAATCGATTTAAATTAAATCGCAAAAAAACATTTACTGGACATATGGTCGCTGGTTACGCTTGCACTTTAGATTTTTCACCTGACATGTCGTAAGTAAATTTGTTACTTTTAAATAAAGTGGCATCGGTTTATTTTATTTAGTGATTTCAATCTTAATATTATAAAATTACTTTCCCCTAAAATATTCTGTTTTTCTTCTTAACAAATTATTCACAAAGTTGTGAAAGCTATTTAGTTTAGGCCAAAATGGTAAAATTGGTTTTATCTTGTTATTTGATCCTCTGGAGTCTTTCACATGTTAAAACGACTAAAATAATGAGGGAGCTTTATCATTTAGAAATGCTCGGTAGGGGCAAGTTGTTTAGTGGGTTTGAAAAATTATTGTATCGATCGTAATTGATATCTATGAGTTGGATTTAAATTTGATTTCGCTATCAAACAAAAATTCATACTTATAGCGAAAATATTTTTCTAATTTATATTTTATTCTTGCTTAGATATTTAATATCCGGAGATGCAGATGGAAAATGCTACGTATGGGATTGGAAAACAACGAAATTATATAAAAAATGGAAAGCTCATGATCATGTTTGTATAAATACATTATGGCATCCACACGAACCAAGCAAAGTTGTGACAGCAGGATGGGATGGACTTATTAAATATTGGGATTAAAAATTATGATCTTGTTTTGAGTATTTGATTTAAATAATAAGGAATTATGACTGTAAATATTATTTGAAATAAATTTATTTTTTATGAATTTTTTTTAGTTTAATTTTTGGAGTTATTTCTATTCCTATATTTTTGAATTATAAATCCTATATATTAATATCCTGCCTCATTCATATACAGGGTGGGTCATTTATTTTGTTATGAATAATAGCTTCTTTTTTTGTGGTTGACCAATCAAAAAATAACTTGAATAACAAAAGTTGCAAAGTTTGATAGGGGACAGCATGTTCTGACATCAGATTGAATATAGTTCTCTGGGTTGCTACAATAGTTAATTAAAGAGGTAAGAGATAGAATAACTAAAAGGTAAAAGATAGAATAACACTTAAAAATTAGAAAGTTGTTCTTTATAAAAAAACTAACATTCTTATTTAAAACTTCTTGTCGAAATCATAAATTTTCTTTAATGAATATTATGGTCTCCATCACCCAAGACTCGGGCACCACGCAACCTTGAACCCCCGTATAATGACGGCCCTGTAAAGATAACTAAGTATCATTCGAATATTTTAGAAAGTTTCTTTAAGTTATCCCTTTGAATTACGCTGAAAGTAGTCCGGCTGTTGTGTAGTCAACTACGCAATTTGTATGACGTAAATATAATAAAATGCTCTAAAAATATCGTAAACTAGGCAATTTGTATGACGTAAATATAATAAAATGGTCTAAAAATATCGTAAACTAGGCAATTTGTATGACGTAAATATAATAAAATGGTCTAAAAATATCGTAAACTAGGCAATTTGTATGGCGTAAATATAATAAAATGCTCTAAAAATATCGTCAACTAGGCAATTTGTATGGCGTAAATATAATAAAATGCTCTAAAAATATCGTAAACTAGGCAATTTATATGACGTAAATATAATAAAATGCTCTAAAAATATCGTAAAAAAGTCAAAAACAAAAATTTTTGTATATTTTATTTTTGCAAAGCGCAAAGGTAATATTTTTTTATTTTGCATAAACAGAATCTCTATCACCGATTAATTTTTGTGCAATTAACATTATTGTGAGTTCGTCCCTAAGGTACTGTGTTAAAAATCACAATTTTAAAATGAAATAATTCAAAATTTTGACCACAAGAGGCCCCAAAATTTATGTATATTGTTATCAAGGGACTTTGAATACCATAAAAAGAACATTCACCGTACTTGCTCAAACAGCCGGACTACTTTAAACGCGTAGAAATATAAATTATTTCTATGATTTATTTCATTTAGAAAAGATGTAAAAATTTCGAAGCTGATTTTGGCCTTTTCCTCATTAACAGATTACACCATAAACTATGATTAGAAATTTATTTTATTTCGGAATTGTTTTAGAGTAATGAAAAGAATTATATTTATATAGAAAATCTCAAATTAACCGAGATTTTCGAAATATGTTCCTTATTATATTTTAGAAATATTGTTTTAGAAAAATAAAAATTTCTTATATTGAAATAACTAATTTTTTCGATTATAATAAAAAGAGACAGGTGTGTTATTATCTAATAAATAATAATTTTCATTAATATTTTCCATGTGAATGGAAATGCGTATAAACGCATGCGTCAATCAATAATATTGTAGGTGTTTATTTAGAAAAACCGAAAAAATAACATGCTTTTCCATTTAATTTTGTATTTACTTTAACCATTTCTATTATTTTAAAATATATTTTAACTAATAAAACGTATGTATAAGCAAAATTTGATAAATTTACATAAAACGGAAAATGTATAAGGAAAATTAACAACACTAGAATTGTTGTGGGTAATGAAGTGATTTATTAATTAATGGAATTGTGGTTAAATAATTTTATTGTTTTGTTTTAGGATGTAAATATAATAGTGCTTATTTTTGAGAATATTTATTAAAATGGCTAAATTAGACGGTGTTGGCTTAGGATATTCATATCATCTACCAACAGCCGGTTGGAGTTTACGAATACGAAACGCATTATCACAATTTAGTGATTTATTTAGTGAATTTAATAAATATATTGCACCAGCTTATCATCATGATCGATGTGAAAGGTATTATTATTTTTTTATATTTTTAATAAGAATTGACTTTTCTGAAAATTTATATACTATCTTTTTATACGGTGATACTAAAAGGCGATAGTAAAAAGATCCACCGGGTCTCAGCGTATCCGGGGTCCAAGCATGGATAAAACCGATCCACGAGTTTTTCTCAAGAAAAACTCGTTTTTCTTTTTGGATTATTTTGCGTAATTAGCATCTAAAAAACATTCAGCTCAAAAACTTTTCGTACATGATTTTAGCGATATCTCCAAAACTATCCGCTGATGTTAAAACGTTTCAAAATAGTCAAAAATACCTCTGTAATATTAAGTTTACCTTTGTTATAAAAAACAAACTGATACCCCTTAAGAAATTTGCAAAAATTCGACAAAATTAATTTTGATTCAAAACAATGTAAAAATCGGATCCCTTTGACGATTGCACGAATAATTTTTGAGATATTTATTAAAATTTTATATGTTGAGGATTGATAACTCGGACCAATTTCTTCAATCGTTTACTGGGTTTGAGTAATTGCCATTGATTTATTTGGCAAAAGGTACGTGTCTTTGCCAAAATAATGTTGAATTTATGAAATTTTTAGTCCAAAAATATCTTGTTTGCCCTCTTCTAAGCAAAAAATTTCTGTTTTGCTTCCCATTTTGTGCTTGACTGCTTTTAAAAGCTTAAAAGACATTGCTTCCATAAACTATTTCTATTTTTAGATCCGTCTCAATGCGATTATATTCAATGCATAAACGTGAATTCGTAATGGTATTTTTCGCATTTTTTGCATTATTTGGATTAGGTATTTTTATTGGATTAGCTGGTAATTAAAAGAAATATACTTTTTTTTTCACTCAAAATCAGACATATAACAAATATCTTTTAATATTTTTTAAGGTCCACCAATTACAAGTTCAAGCGAAGTAAATGCTTCAACTTTATTAGCAAATAATAATTTAACTCATAATGATATTTCAACTGGTCCATTTATATTGAAAACTAATACTTTAACGACGTATAGCCAACAGTTATGGATTATTGCAAAAATGTCCACGAATAATAATGATGGTAAGAGAAAACTTTTGTGTTTCTTTACAAAATGTAACAGAAATCGATTCAATTTAATGGAAAGTATTTGAAAAGAAACCCAGACCATAATTTTTTGGTTCCATATTTCGTCAGTCAGTGATTTTCTCAAAAAAAAAAAAGAAAAAAAAAAGAAAGTAAAAACCTACGTATAGACGTTGTTGAATTGTCTTTTGTTTACATGTTAAATTTGCTCGCGCTTCTCACTATTTGGACCACGGCCCAATTTTGGTCACTGCTTTTTTTTAATGTTACAAAATTATTTATTAATCCTGACCAGAAACTGCGCCGGAATTGATAATTTGCCTCGCCTATTTGCATCATTTAGTGTTTTTTGTTCATTCATTGTCTTTTTAGTCTCTATAAGTCTCAGTGGTGCCCTTTGTGTCTATTATCACCATCATTTAATAGTTCTAAAATTTTGCTGGTCCTAAAATCTGCCGCTATAGATCTGACTCAAGAACAGATGGAGGTGTCATATTATTACTAAAGATATTTGTCAAATAAACAACTGGGTCACATGAGAAAAAAATTGACCAAGGTGGGATTCTAAGAATCATAATAAATAATTGCCAAAATTTTTCTTTTAGAGGAGATTTTCGATAAAAGTTTTCACGTGAGTGTTGCCATCGATGGTTTAACGGATGATCATACGCACGTAAAAATTTTACGGCCAGATAGAACAACAAATAGGTAAGACATTCTTCAGTGTAATAATACAAAAAATATGAAAAATGCAGTACTTAGTTTCTAAGTACTAAAACTTAGTTTTTGTAAAATCTATTATAAGCTATTTCTAATGAGTTTTTACGAAATTGTGTGAAGAGGTAGTTTTCAACGACATAAAGTTGTAATGAGAACAATTAAATTGTTTTTTTAGAACGCGCCATTTACGTTGTGAAAAACAAGATTGTGATGAATTTATTGCATTACATTTAGGATTCTTAGATTATAATCATTATATTATTACAATTCGATTTTATGGTTTGGAAGCATTTCATCAGCGTTATAATATACAGGATATAATATTTTATGTAAGTATTTATTCCATATTTTGATTTAGGATAGATCAAAATTTTATTTAAAATGACTTGAAAACGTGTTTTAGCCCTTCTCAAAAAGTCTGAGCAAGGCGTGCCCATTTCTCGAGTTTTCGCACATTTACTTCGAGAGCCTTTTTGTTGCAGTTTCCACCCTCTCAACCTAACGATTGAGAAAGGGGAAGCTGCTTTAGCCAACATTTCATGAGCGTACCAATGCTTCTATTTTCTCAATTGTTGGGGACTCATCAGATTCTAAAATTGCCTTATGAATAGGAGCTATAAAAAAAATTTCGTGAACGTATTAATTTTTATGTTTAGTTCGTTATTTTGTATAACTTTTATCTGTAGTTGTGTTATTTTAGTTAACATTATAAAATCTGTTTAATATTTCTTTACAGTTTAAAACTTATAATCCAGCGTTTACACAAATTGAAATATGGTTTCGATTTATATTCCTATTTGGTACATTTATTGTTACGGTAAGTTAAAAAATTTTTTTAACAAAATCCATTATAAAAAATGTTATGCTAGCATAACTAGCTAGTTTTTCGCTAGCTATCATTTTTGTGCTTAATTCCGGGACCGGGACTCCAAATTCTTGAAATCTATTAGAGTTAGGTAAATTTTGACCACAAATTTGAAAAGTATGACCCAAATTTAGTAGGATTACATACTTGATTTATCAAAATTGGATAGAATTTGGATTTGATAGAGCAAAATGAAATTTTTTGGATTCTGATGACGTCATAAAGTTAAAAAATTTTGATTTTTTTGGCAACGCAGGCAAACTTGGTCCGTTCTTATTGGAATTTTTTTTGAGTCATTCTTTTCAGCTGATATGTCAGTTTTTCGCTAGCTACACTTATGTGCTTAATTCCGGGACCAGGACTCCGAGTTCTTGAAACCTATTAAAGATAGGTTAATATTGATCCAAAATTTGAAAAGTATAACCCAAATTTAGTAAGATTACATACTTGGTTTATTAAAATTAAAATGAAAAGCGAATATATTAACTATAGTTACAATTTTAATTCGATTTTATTTCTATAATTACTCTCTATTATTTACTTTATTTACTATCAACTTCTTTATACAAAATACCCTAGTATCGTTTAGGAGAGTAATGAGTTCCCTGTTTTGCTCGAAAATATGGAGAGAAATCAATACTTTAATTTGATACTCTGTCATTTGAATAAATTTAAAAAGTTTATCAAGTAAATGTACAGACTGTTTGAGGTAAAATGACACGATTATGGCGGCTCTCCCCCATTTTGCCTTTAAGCTTATATTAAATACTATCATTATACGAATTTTAAAATACTACTTCTAAATACTTGCCACCGGCGTTATTCACTCTAGTTACGGCCCTGCAAATAATATAAGTTATATTCTAAGGCACTAAATAGAAATATGGTGGAAGCGCAATGAAGAACATGTAAATGTGACGTCGTTGGAAAATTCAATTTGTTTTAAATGAAGGAGTTAAAAAAAATTAATTTCTATTAATAATAACATCAAATCAAAGATTAATTTTCTTCAGGCTAGATTTAACGAAAATGCATGATAAAAATATCCCTTAAAGCAATCAATTTAAGCGAAAAATTATTCATTGGACTACCCCAACAATGGTGCAGTAAATTATTACTGAACTTAAAAGTGGAATGATTTTAAAACAATATTTAAAAATTTATTGTATGTTATTTTGAGTAAAAATAAACTTTTCTAATTAATTTTAGTGCTGGTTTGCGCATACATTACGCAAATATGTAATGTTCGATTGGTCAATTGAACAAAAATGGATGTCTTTGTTATTGCCACTATTACTATTTTATAATAGTAAGTTATTCAAGCTTAAATATAGTATTATTTGACTTAGTTTTTCAATTTTTGTTTCTTTTTTAGATCCAATGTTCCCAATGATGTTTTTGATAAATTCCTGGATACCTGGAATGTTAGATGCAGTTTTACAAGCTACATTTTTATGTGCATTATTATTGTTTTGGTTATGTGTTTACCATGGACTAAGACAGGTTAGATCATATCTATTTTGGTTAGAGTTTAGGTTAAAGTGGTTGTGGGATAAGTGCACCTGGGGTGGGACACACTTAGAACATAGGGTCCGTTGTGATACCGAAAAAAGGTTGGCCCATCCCCGGTCACTGCTCCATGAACCATTCGGAGCTGTTTAAGAACAGCAGGAGAGCTTTGACGTCGACGGAATTTAGGTCGGAGAAGTAGTCAAAGAGAGGCTGGCTCAAATTAGTCCATCACCTCGTGGCAAGAGCTGGACAGTGACAGAGAAGATGAGACATTGACTCCTCTTCCTCACCACTGTGACAGCTCCTGCAGTAGTCACTCTAGTATTTACTCTTTTCCTATTGAGAAAATCTTTTTGGCACGCGAAAACCTGCGACATAAAAAGAAGAGAGTATCCTTAAACTGGGTTTCAACACGCGTTGATAAATTAAAGTATATTTTAGAAAAATATATTAATACTGTTCAAATATATGAATAAACTATTTATTAACAAGCGAAATTTACAAAATTTAAAATACTCCCGGCAAATATGGTTGTTTCTTTGTAGCTCTCTCGAAACTGAACCGATTTTCTTCAATATAGTTAAGAACACTCTCCATTAAATTACCTTACAAAAAAACAAATAATTAAAATCTGTTCATCCGTTCAGGAGCTAAGATGCCACAGACAGGCAGCCAGACACACACACGCACACAAACATATAGTGATCAAACTTATAACACCCTCCCCCCTTTTGCATCTGGGGCTACAAATAGTCTACTCTTTTATTGTATTGGTCTAGTCATTTTATATACCATTGCTTTTATATTGTATATATATATTAAAAAATTCAAAGACGTTTTCGTTGGAAGAAGTATTTTGGAACCAACACTAACTTGAACACACCGTTATTGAGCTACCATTAAAAAAAATCTTGTTTTATGTCTAGATGTCAGCGAAATATGTTTCTTAGTATCTGCATCAAATAATGTCACAATTGTTCACCATGAGTAGTTAAATAAAAATTTTTTTTTTTAGAATGAAAGAAAATGGTTAACTTTCTATTTTCCTAAAGTATTTATTGTTGGGATGTTATGGATTTCGGCAATTATTCTTGCAACATGGGATCGTTATAATGAATTACAAGATCCAACATATAATTACGAAGTAGATACTCAACATTTTGAGGTATGAATAATATATTTTAAAATTAGGAATGGTTGAATTGAATTTGATTTTTTGTTTGTTTTAGTCTTTAAAAATGTTCTTCCTAATATTCGCTGCGATTTACTTAGTATATTTATTCTTCTTAATTTTAAAAGCGTATAGTGAATTGAGATCAATGCCATACTTTGGTAAGTATTTGATAAATACACCAGAAAAAAAATTAAACTTTTTGTAATTTTATTGAATTTTCTTTTAGATATGCGATTAAAATTTTTAACATTACTAATGCTAGTGGTATTATCACTTACATTGGTTATAACATTAATGCGATTTGGTTTTGGTGTTATTGAGGATAATTTTGTGGCGCGATTATCAACACATTACAATAGTTCAGCACAATTTATGTCATTTTATGGTTTATTAAATTTTTATTTGTATACAATGGCATATGTTTATTCACCAAATAATCGAAGTATTCATGGTAAGTACTAGACATTCAAGAATTGTATAACTTTGGGACCCGAAATTGACCGGGTATGTCTTACTTGGGGCTTTGTAACATGAATAGCTAGATTTTGTGTATTCATATAATGTATACGCATAAAAACCAGCAATGTATAACTGAAAGAAATAATTTTGAAAGAAAACACTGAAATTTAATTAAAAGTTTTCACTTTTTTATTGATTCATACAAAGGATTATACCTACCTGAATGGCAGAGCATAACTGGTAAAATTCCCAGATTTTGTTTTCACATGTGCACATTTGTGTTAAACTTTTCTTTGATCTTGTTGCATATATATGGGTCTTAATTTCGTTGATATAGCTAAAAATTAACTCCCTCAAACGGTGCAAAAAAAAAATTTTGTCTTGGAATTTGATGAAACTCGGTGGATGGGGTAATTTTGATCCAAAAAGTATAAAAATCAGGTTAATTTAAAGATTGGATGCAGAGTTTCTGAGTTATCGCAATATTTGGATTGATTTTAATCCGTATCTCAAAACCTTATATACTGATTTTTATCGAAATTGGAGATAAAAAAAAATTCTCGATTTTTTGCAATTTTTTTAAGGGGTAACTCTTTGAAAATATCGAGAAAAACGACAAAAAATTTTTTTGTTTTGAAATTTCATGAAACTCGGTGGAAGGGGTAATTTTGATCCAAAAATTATAGAATTTATTTTAGTCCGGTGTTGATTTTAGTAATGGTTCAAAGATGATAAAATAAAAGTGCTAGTTTTTTTTAATTGCCTAGAGCTTTTATATTTAACTTTTTTTGTATTGTGGAGTTACAACATTTGTAACTCCTTTATCGATCCTTTCCCGTTGAGTTTGCCCTGTAACGAATTTTTTCTTTCAAAAAATTAGTACGTTTACACTATTAAAATTTATTTACTTATTCATTGAGTTTTTATTTTATAGATTCAGTAATCACAAAAGATAATCCAGCATTCTCAATGATCAATGATTCTGATGAAGATGTTATTTATGGTTCAGATGAGGATAGTCGTCGTCCATTAAATCGTAATCGTCCTGATGATGATAGTGATTAAATTTTTTAAAACAAAGTATAAATAATTGTTGTTAAATTATTTTGTTGATACACTATTAAATATTAAATAAGAAAATTTGGATAAATATCTCTTTTTTGGAAAACACAATGTTTAAGTTTTATGTTTAATAAATAGGTAAAAGTGATACCGAATTTATTCGGAGCGGAAAAGTATAGATTATGTATATGGATGGTATCTTCCTGACATGGAGTTTTGTTTTTGCTTAGAAGCCATGTAGGCTACGGAGCGTGCCAAAGAAATAAACACACTCCATAGACTTTGATTTGATTAATTTTACCCTTCTTGAGTACTAGTGAAGCGAAAATTGAACAAATTTCTGAAAAATTACTGATGTTTAATAAAAAAAATGCTAACTTTATATAATTTCTTCTGTTCTATTTTGACTTGACAAATTTTTTTCTCGGAATTCGGCGTATTTTATGTTACATACGAAAAAACAATTTACTGACTAATTACTTAAAATTGTGATTTCCAATAAATTTTATTTAACCACTAAAAAAAAATCTTTGAAACAAAAATAATATTAAGAAATTTGTAAAAAAAAAAAGTAAAAATTTACAGTTTTGCCATACTTCAGAAATTTTGGTATATTCTAAAATTGCCTCTTATTATGTAACCAAAATAAACAGAGGCCTTAATAGCAAAAAACAAAAAAACAAAAAACATTTGTAAATTAATTTTATATATTTGAATTGTATTTTAAAGCTCAATTTGCTAAAATAAATTTTAAATGTGTGAAAGAAAGCCTATTGGATTTTGTATTTAATTTTCATTTTCAATTTTCAAGTGACACAGCATAACTGATTACCTATAGTCTTAAACTAATAGTTTCCCTTAAAGTTGATTTTTTGGCAATTCTATTTCCTGAAAATTGTTTATTTTTGAGGAAGGGACTATAATTTGAAAGTTTCTTCGATCAGAAGAAAATGTATCCCTTTTATTGCTTACAGTTTAAAATATAAATGTTTATGGGAAAGTCTATGATCCGCCCAATCTTGAGATCGGTGCTGCGTATTTTAGCTCAAAACATAATCACAAAATTTCATCGATAATTTCAAGAACACCTGTATCATCTGTTTCTCTAAACCTCATAGAAAATAAATGAAAATTAGCTATAATGAACAAAATACTCATTAAATTATTTTACGAACTGTTCAATCACCATATTTTCCAAAAAATTAATGAGTTCTAGTGCCAAGTCCAAATATGTGTGACAAGTGAGACTGCACAAAGTACCACAGAAGGAAAGTGCAGTTTTGCGAATTTTTAGAAAAATCGATATTTAAATAAATTTATACGAGGCTTACATACTGTTTGTGTAAGTACTACACTTACGAGTTTTGCATGTACAAGTATTACAATATACTTACTGTATAATTTATGATAGGAGGCATACATATGTTTGTTTTCCACCCTCAACTAGTGAAAATTATAAGCCGATTGAAAATCTTAAGCTTATAAGACCGGTTGAAAATCTTACGCTCTAAAAAATTGCATAGTTTTTGAATAAGTTCTAAAAAAAAAATGGGAAAAATAAAAAATCTTTTCTAACAAGTGAAAACAAACAATTGACTGAGTTATTTGTTGAAATACCATGTATAGGCAGTGTTGATAACTCACATTTCACATTCATTCATATCTGACATATTTAACTGATATTCTCATATAATGCGCAAGTGTTGATGCGCATTCGTTTTTTTTTTTGACGTCACGTAAATAACAAAAGATATTCACTTTGATATTCCTATATTAATACATATTATAAAATTTGCACCTAATTAACGCCCTCGTGGGTAAACAGTGATGTTTACAAAAAAATGTTTCAAACAAAAGTTTTATATTTTTTTATAAGCAACATTTTTTACATTTAAACTTTTGTTCTATCTCTAACGGTTTACAAGATGGGTACTACGGACCCATGACCCAATTGACCCATGTTGCTCATTTACGAACTTGACCTCCCTTTTTGCGTCCTAAGCACACTGTAAAAATTTCAGCTTGATATCTCTTTTCGTTTTTGAGTAATCGTGTCCACAGACGGACGGACGGACGGACGGACAACCGGAAATGGATTAATTAGGTGATTTTATGAACACCTATACCAATTTTTTTTTTGTAGCATCAATATTTTTAGGCGTTACAAACTTGGGACTAAACTTATAATACTATGTATATTTCATATATACATGGTATAAAAATGTGAAAGCTTGGAAACAATCACAATATTCAGAACGGTAGGAAATTTTTAAGAACTTTTATAAGTAAGAACCTTTTTTTTCTTTAAATTTTTAAGTTTTTAAGAAAAACTAAATTAAACTAAAATAAAAGAAAAAAAAAACTATAAAACACACGAAAATTTTACATTGATATAGATTTTTCAGAAAATATGAAAAATAAGACAAAATTTGTATGTACAAATCGATCTGAAATTTAACGCTCGATAATTTTGGGCTCACCTATTTTTCACTAAAATGCACAGTTACTACTGAAGCACTAAATTGATATAAATTTGAAAAAAAAAAACGTGAAAAATTGGCAAACTAGTTTGCTGCAACCAAAACTTAAACCACTGTAAATTTCATCTAATTTGATGGGAGTATAAGTAACAAATAATTCAGTCTTAGGAATATCGCATAAATTGTGAGTAAAAACTACATTACAATTTTAATTATAGATAATTTATTTGTAATATTTTTTTTTGATAAAAAAATTAAAATCTTAGATTTGATTTGTAACTTATTATAAAATACAAAGTACTAAGAGAATAATCAAAATAAAAATGCAATAGAAAAACAAATTAATATATCTTAAACTAAGTAGGTTATTAGACTAAAAGTTTCTTAATTTGGATTTCTTAGTGCGAATCGCCGTTTGTATTTCTTTAACACAGTTGTAAAAATTGTTGTGTATTCTTCTATAGTTATGTCTTCAAGAGCATCGTAATCTTCAATGTCTTCATAAAGTGCCATATCGTCACTGACATTCCTTCTTATTAAAAACCCTGCAACACATTAAACAATTTTATTAACTAACTTTAATTTAGATCTGTAAAATCCATTTTGCATTGAATAATTTTCGAAGAGTACAACATTTTGGCTGAGTTGCGTAATGTCAAAGCAAATTGGATACTTTCGAATTTAAATTTTTTTTAAATATTTTTATTAAAACGTATTGTTTTCTTTAAATTACCCACAGCTGACACAGTTTAGAATTCTCTTTTATGGATTCTGGTTATCTTTTAGCTAAATTATGCACTGTAAAAGAAAGATCGAAACTGAAACTTTTTAGTAAAAACTTATTGCATTCAAACGCTTCATTTCTCTGTAGAATGCGCTTTTACGCATTATCTTAATGGAGTTTTTGTTTGAATGATGTGCAAATTTGAAATTGTCGAATTTACTTGAACACCGCGTAACTTAGAGCTAAAAATATCTAACGAGAATCGAAAAAAGTACATTCTAAACAGTTTTGAAGAAAATAATGGTAGGTTTTAGTTTTAAGATTTAAGAAATTTAAATTCGATAATGTCCAATCTGCTTTCACAGTGCGTCAAATGGTTCAAAGAAAATCTAGTTTTGTGACATTGAGTTCTTTTCTAACTATTTGATTAGAGTTAGACTAGTCACAATATTGTTTCTTATAAATATTAAAAGTAAAACAAACACTGAAGTGATAAGATAGAAAACACATAGACTTACTTCGAAAATGGATGTTGAATCTAGAATCTCTCATACTAAGTCTTAGTCTAGAATTTCTACTATAATTGAATTGACTAATACAATATGGAGTAAAAAATAGTAAAAGTACTGTATTGATAAAAAATTCATTAAAATCCACTGTAACTGGCCTTTCCCATTCTACATCTTCAATAATTTGAATATAGTATCCATATAAATCTTCATATATTATTGATAATAGTGTATTCTGTAAAAAAGATTTGTATAAGACTTTTGGATTCAAATTGTTTCAAGAATGAGGTGTTGCAAAGAAAATTGGAATAATTATATCTTTCTGCTTGATTAAACTAAAAACTTCCATTTCATAAAGTCTTTTGCATTTAATTTTATTAAGCGCCAAAAAAAAAAAATTCCACCTTAATAATTCGAAAATGGATTGGAAAATCATAATACATATCAGCTTAATTTTGGGAGAATAAAGGTACAATTGGCATATGAGAAAATATTCACTTTTCACAGTAATTCCACAAATTATTATAATTTATCAAAAATAATTAACTTTTATACTTACAAATTTTATTCTATTGTCTATATTATTCTGGTTGTTTGATAAATATTGATTAATTTGATTTATATTGTTCTGTGCCAGAACTCCAGATCTTTCCAATTGAATCAGTAATGTAGTTATATTATTTGGTGCTCTATCTGTTGCATTTTCTATTAATTCAAGTTCTGCGGACACGTCTCCAAAGTCCCAGGGAGTAGCTGAAGTTGATAAAAATTTAAGTGAAAAATAGCATATATATATTTGTTGTTGCAATCATTTTTTATTTCTTTAAAAATAAAAGTATTAAATTTTTTATTGAAATTGAATTCTTTGACGAGCTAAAGTTACAATCATACAGAATTTGAGGTGCAGAATAACCTTTGTTAAAAAGCGAAAATAATATAGCCACTGTTTTTCAAGTTTTTACCTGGTTTGAATCATAGGGCCAACTTAATATGTTTATACTCAATCTATTTTCAATTATTAGATTTAGCGCTAGGGGCAAAGATACAAATTCGTGTCTTTAAATTCACTAATTAAAGATACGCTATATCTTATAATTTACCTTTAGTAACGAACCTTTAAGAAAATATTGCAAAGATATGCAAAGACATTTGCATAAATTATTTAAAGAAACAAAGCTCAAAATTGTCGTCAATTTGGAAAAATCAGAAGCATCATTTTTATTGCGCAATGTTACACAATGCCTTATATTTGATGTAAAACAATTTAATTGCTTATTATTATTTATTGAAACTGCTTAAAACGCAAAATTCAGATTCAACATAGGTGGGTCAATGTAGCTCAGAGTGATATTATGGCTAATTTTTAATTAAAATTGATGAATATACAGAAGTTTTCTTAATATTAAGTACAGTAAACAAAGCTCAAAATGGAAGTCAATTTGGAAAATTTAAAAAAAATAGTAAAAAATTTTAAACATGTTAAAATTAGCTTTTTTAGCAAAACGTCTCGTAAAATAATCATTTTTTTGAAAAAAAAAAACGGAGGAATAAAAAGCTCCTTGTATTTTCCATATAAATCAGTCACTAAATTTTTTGGAAAAACAGAAAATCCCATCATATATAAACAATTTTCCATGATTTTCAATTATAAGCATTTTATCTCGTTTCAAAAAACTGATTCTTTTATGATATACTAGTAAGTTCCGAAAAAAATTAAATTTGAACATGTTGCGACATGTTTAAAATTCAATAATAATATTAAATAACTAACTGAAATGATAATAATAAATTTGAACATGTTGCGACATGTTTAGAATTCAATAATAATATTAAATAACTAACTGAAATGATAATAATAAATTTGAACATGTTGCGACATGTTTAGAATTCAATAATAATATTAAATAACTAACTGAAATGGTAATATCGGCCCTAGTTTTGTCGACATATTAATCCTTATGTTTTTTCAAAATCGATAATTCTTTGATCGATTTTATTTTCATAGATATAATTTTTAAAGTAATAAGAAAATTTAAATAAAATAAAAATAACATAAACGAGAAGATACCGTATCTTATCGGTCACTTCATAGGGCTTATTATGAGGACATTTCTAATTTTTTCTCCATTTTCCTTAACAGAATTGAAAAAAAAAAAAAATTAAACGAAATAATTACCTTGAGCTTCATCGCTTTGATTTTCCATTGTTAAAAAACCACTGAAGTAATTGTCACAAAATAATTTTAAAGCAAATCAAGTTTTATTGTGTGACTAATTTGTTTCACAAAAGATTAGGTACTGCTATAGATAAAATATTGAGTACTAAATATATCATTATATATTTTGTATGACAAAAAAATGATGACATCATGAAAGAGAGACGAATAATATTTAATATATCTCTCTCCAACTTAATTATTAATATTAATTAAAAATAAAATCCTTGATACCAGTGCCGGATTTACCTCTGACGGGGCCCCAAGCAACCTCAGGTTTTTGGGGCCCTCATTGTAAAATACCCCCTCCCTCGATATTTCAAAATAATAAAAAACTAGTTAATTTTGCATAATCAATATATTTTACAGTTAACTTATAATTTACTATCTAAATTACAACTTTTTTCTACTTTTCTCAGCCGCAAATTGATGAATAACATCATCAAAGTCAAGTTTTTCAAGCTTGTCGTTGACATGGATTTTTTCTTTTTTTCATGCGTTATTTTTTTTTTTTCAAATTTTCGAATGTGTTTTGAAAATTTTCCATTTTTTGGGGCCCCTGTCGAAGCGGGGCCCCAAGCAATTGCTTCCTTTGCTTCCCGGTAAATCTGCTACTGCTTGATACCTTAAATATTGTAGCGAAAAAAAAATTTTGAAGGGTAAAAGAAGGAAATTCTGGAAAGGTGATAATGAGGTTGCTAATCTAACACAAATGTAAAGATGTATACATTCTCGGACCATAGTCCATACCGTAGAAATGATAACCTTATATGAACTAAGATAAATGATAAGATATATGAACTTCTTTTAGCTTTGCAACTCTTTTTCTTCGAAACTTTGTTTGATAAAATTTAGGTAGTTTTCGGTGGATAATAGGGTAGTAATAGTGTAATCAGGTACAATCTTGACTATCAAAACATAAAACCTATGTATAAAAAATTTAAAATTAATATTGATTTATATTTTATCATTCTCAAATTTTTTCTTTCTGAAATTTTTGGCTATAAGTATGTGTTTTTATATGAAAGTTACAATAGGAATAGGAATAGATTTTTGGTCATGAAATGTTATCAAAAAAATTTTAAATAAAACATTCAACAATTGATGATAATTTTTTCATATGATTATTTCAAGGTTCCCGGTAAATTTAAATCTAATAAAATAGTCTGGAGAATATATTATCTCTATGGAATTACGTTACAAAATTCGGTACAGATAAAACTTCCTTAAGACCTGTTTCGATTTTAAACATATTTTACGTAAATTAACTATGATTGCATTTCTCCGACAATACAAACATTCATAAAAACAGACAAAAACAAACAATTGACTGAGTTAGTTGTTAAAATACCATTTATAGACAGTTTTGATGTCGCAATCGTTTTTTTACGTCATGTAAGTAAAGAAAGATATCTACTCTTAGATAGTCACACACACATAACTGATAATCCCATATAATACATACTTTAAAATTTGCACTTAATTTGCGTCCTCGCGGGTAAACAGTGATGTTTACGAAAAAATGTTTCAAACAAAAGTTGATTATTTACTTATAAGGAACATTTACGTTTTTTATATTTAAAGTTTTTAAAGTTTTGATATATCTCAAATGGTTTGCAAGATGAGTCTCAAGACCAAATTGACCTATGTTGCTCATTTACGGACTCGCCCTCATTTCATTTTTGAGTTATCGTGTCGACAGATAGATGGGCAGACGGATAACCGAAAATGGACTAATTAGGTGATGATATGAACAGCTGTATCAAAATTTTTTTTCGTAGCATCCATATTTTTAAGCGTTACACACTTGAGATTAAACCTACTATACCATATTTAATAATTATACATTGGTATAATTATGTAAGAACATATTTGAAGAATAGAAAAGCTTTTCTGCAAAAAGGATATGATTATAAAAAAATTTACTTTGTATCCAGGGGCATATTAAACATTCTTAGGCCTTAGGCTAACTCTCTGAAAAGGCCAAGAAAAATGTCTTTTTAAATCATTGACCACAAGTAAAATGAATACACAAAAATATTAGTTATAAATTTTATTCAACAATAATTAATTAACAATAATAATTAAATAGTTTTTTGAAGTTTTTTTTTATACTTGCGAAATCGTGAGTTATTTCTTCGACATTTAAATTTCTAACGATTCTACTGCTTATAGTAAGTAACGATAAAGCCGGAAGATTATCTTGTGATAAATTCGATCGTATATTCGCCGTCTCAACACCTCCTCTTTCTCCGGATCTTAGTATATCTTTTTTTATCTTTCTCGCTCACCGTTCAACTGAACAGACATTAGAAAAAGAAAAATACTTTGCCAAAGTTCGATGAGTTGATCCTCTATCTGAAAACTCATAATTAAATGTTTATAAAATGTTTTACATATAAAAATTTGTTTAATAAAATCTAATAAACAATAAAATTCATTATCATAATCGAGGGCAGAAAATATTCAAGGGCATAAGGCTATGGCCTTTCTAGCCTTACCTGGTCCTGTGTGTATCGGAATAAATAATGTAAAGGAAGTTAAGGTACATTAAAACATATACGTGTATACGTGTATGAGTTTAATCTTAGATCATATATTTTAAATAGATAAGCCCAGTGTATACCAAGTATATATATTTTGGCGTCACAAAGTAGATTAACAAAGATGAAAATACAATATTCAAACAGCTGACGGAGAAACACCATTTTGGAGGCCTGGTATTCTATGCGCATGATCGTATAACCGGAATCAGCTGCTTCAATGATGTGTTTATAATTCAAATCACATGTGCTTAAAATAAATAAATAAGTTTTATTTTGTTTTAACGTTCAAACGATTAATATTGTTAGATAATTTTGTGTTAATTCTATGAAAAAAAAATTTTAAAAATGGTAAAATGGTAATTTTTTTCAAAATATACTGTTTTAACTTTATTTAAAAGTGGTATAATCTTATTTTAAATACGCGCCAGGATATTATGTTGTATATTAAGACATGCGTATTATGACCAGGCCTCGACATTTACTATCCTTGTCAATCTACTTTGAGACGTGGTTCTCACTCTGTTGACAATTCCAGTAGTGAATTTTCAAAGAGTTTAATATATATACGTATATGAGTTTTATTGGAGGCGTTTCCATGCTAACGAGACACTTCTTTAATACATTGAAAAAATATTATTGTCTCACAAATTTAAATAAATATTTATGATAATTTGAAAAATAATATTTGTGCAATTTGATTTATTATTTTCACAATTTTTAATTAATTAGTGTTTTTCAATAATTTTAATTTGACATTTTCTATAACATTAACGTGTAAAGAACTGCAAATTAGTCATAACAGACTCCTTTATCCCCAAATTTTCTCCTTTTTCCCAAAATATTACATTGGAAGTGCTGGCATCGATTTTATTGCTAATACCATGACTACGCACACAACGAATAAAAAAAATTCTAGTTTGGGTGTTCCCTGTCACATCCCTTAGATGATTGCCCATTTACTCTGATACATGCGGCGGTATAATGCAAAGTTGGTTCTATGTTTAGAGTTTTACAAATCCTTAAAATGTTGGATACTTTATCTATACCTACTAAAAAGGTTTAATAAAAAATAATTCAACTTAACTGAATATTTGTGTTTATTGCTTAAACATAATTTTACATTTTTGTTCTTCATTTTTTACATTTCATTTAATAAGATTTTAACAAATATTTATAGAAACATATATAATATCATCATTTAATTTATTAGTTATAATTAATTAAATATATTAATTATTATCATATTAAATATATTTTCTTTAATATATACATAATTAGTAATAAATGTTACCATATTATTAATCATATCTAAAAACACTACATATTTCAATATCGTAAATTGTAAGTATTTAAATTCGGTCATATAATAGACATTTTATGACATCGATTGTCTTTCAAATTTCATTTATTTTGAATTGAAAAAAAATTATTATGTAGGAAATTTCTGAGAATATAATTGTGAAAATGTTTCATTACAACTTCCCGCACCTTAATTGGATTACATTCTCAGGAAAAATCTACATAGATAATTTTTTTTATTAACAATAGGTAAGTGAAAAAAATAGTTTTTTAAGTCGTTTTAAAATTGACATGAAGCATACAAGTGAGTTTTTTTTTCTCCATAAAGATTTTTTTCTCAATAGACTTGTTGGTAATTTTGATAAAATTGTTGTAAATTGGCAGTTCATGCCAACTGATATATGAAGAGAATACGGGGTGCTTTTTTAAGTACACATGTGCTTGAAACTCGAAAAATAAATTTAATCGAGAAAAATACTTCAAACGGAAAATGTTAGTTTCAAAGGCACACATCTTATACCGGTATCGAATTCGATCTAAGTTTTCAGGTTTAATTAAAGCTTTATTCTGATTCATAAGTGACAAACAATCGAATTTTTGAACTTGATGACTTCATCAAGTTCTAAAATTCGATTTTCTTAATAACACAGGCAATTTTGATCCGATCTTATTGGAATTTTTTTTGAAACCCACTAACTTTGGACCATTCTTTTCAGCTGTGGTGTCAGTTTTTCGCTAGTTATCACTTATGTGCTTAATTCCGGGACCAGACCTCCACATTCTTGAAATCTAATAGAGCTAGGTTAATTTTGATCAAAAATTTGAAAAATATGGCCCAAATTTAGTAGGATTACATACTTTGTTTATCAAAATTGGATAAAATTTCGATGTAATAGAGCAAAATTAAATATTTTTAATTTTGATGACGTCATCAAGTACAAAAATTCGATTTTTTTAATAACACAGGCAATTTTGATCCGATCTTATTGGAATTTTTTTTGAAACCCACTAATTTTGGGTCATTCTTTTCAGCTGTGGTGTCAGTTTTTCGCTAGTTATCACTTATGTGCTTAATTCCGGGACCAGACCTCCACATTCTTGAAATCTTATAGAGCTAGGTTAATTTTGATCATAAATTTGAATAATATGGTCCAAATTTAGTAGGATTACATACTTTGTTGATCAAAATTGGATAAAATCTCGATGTAATAGAGCAAAATTAAATATTTTTAATTTTGATGACGTCATCAAGTTCAAAAATTCGATTTTTTTAATAACACAGGCAATTTTGATCCGATCTTATTGAAATTTTTTTTGAAACCCACTAACTTTGGGTCACTCTTTTCAGCTGTGGTGTCAGTTTTTCGCTAGTTATCACTTATGTGCTTTATTCCGGGACCAGACCTACACATTCTTGAAATCTAATAGAGCTAGGTTAATTTTGATCATAAATTTGAATAATATGGCCCAAATTTAGTAGGATTACATTCTTGGTTTGTCAAAATTGGATAAAATCTCGATGTAATAGAGCAAAATTAAATATTTTTAATTTTGATGACGTCATCAAGTTCAAAAATTTGATTTTTTTAATAGCACAGGCAATTTTGATCCGATCTTATTGGAATTTTTTTTGGATCCCACTAATTTTGGGCCATTCTTTTCAGCTGTGATGTCAGTTTTTCGCTAGTTATCACTTAAGTGCTTAATTCCGAAACCAGACCTCCACATTCTTGAAACCTATTAGTGCTAGGTTAATTATGACTACAAATTTGAAAAGTATGGCCAAAATTGAGTAGAATTACATTCTTGGTTTGTCAAAATTGGATAAAATTTCGATGTAATAGAGCAAAATTAAATATTTTTAATTTTGATGACGTCATCAAGTTCAAAAATTCGATTTTTTTAATAACACAGGCAATTTTGAACCGATCTTATTGAAATTTTTTTTGAAACCCACTAACTTTGGGTCACTCTTTTCAGCTGTGGTGTCAGTTTTTTGCTAGTTATCACTTATGTGCTTTATTCCGGGACCAGACCTACACATTCTTGAAATCTAATCGAGCTAGGTTAATTTTGATCATAAATTTGAATAATATGGCCCAAATTTAGTAGGATTACATACTTTGTTGATCAAAATTGGATAAAATCTCGATGTAATAGAGCAAAATTAAATATTTTTAATTTTGATGACGTCATCAAGTTCAAAAATTCGATTTTTTTAATAGCACATGCAATTTTGATCCGATCTTATTGGAATTTTTTTTGAAACCCACTAATTTTGGGCCATTCTTTTCAGCAGTGATGTCAGTTTTTCGCTAGTTATCACTTATGTGCTTAATTCCGAAACCAGACCTCCACATTCTTGAAACCTATTAGTGCTAGGTTAATTATGACCACAAATTTGAAAAGTATGGCCAAAATTGAGTAGAATTACATTCTTGGTTTGTCAAAATTGGATAAAATTTCGATGTAATAGAGCAAAATTAAATATTTTTAATTTTGATGACGTCATCAAGTTCAAAAATTCGATTTTTTTAATAACACAGGCAATTTTGAACCGATCTTATTGAAATTTTTTTTGAAACCCACTAACTTTGGGTCACTCTTTTCAGCTGTGGTGTCAGTTTTTCGCTAGTTATCACTTATGTGCTTTATTCCGGGACCAGACCTACACATTCTTGAAATCTAATAGAGCTAGGTTAATTTTTTTCGATAAGAAAGAGCACTTTTGTTTCGAAAAAACAATATTGGGTAAATCTTTTCCGTCCGTTTTTGAATAAACTGTACGGTTTGCGGAAAAATGATTTGGACAAAAAATGTTACTTATTTAATCAATAACAACTTTCTAATTTAAAGTGTTGATCTGACAATTACCAATTAAGAAGTAGAGTGAGCTTATACAGCCAATACATTTCGCTTGAAGGCGTTTTTATCGATAAAAGATATTTTTCGACTTTCAAGCATATGTCAACTTAAAAAAGCACTCTGTATATAGAAAAATTGAAATACATTCTATGAAATTTCATTTACACTTGTTTAAGACTGATGCTTTAATAAATATTAATTTTCAGTCGAGAAAATGTTTATCGGTATATTTTAATATTGAAAATTGGACGAATGTGAAAGGCAGATACCTAGACATACAAGAAATAATTTTCGTTTATTTGCTAATTTTTCCAAAAATATACCTCAGCTTTCAGATCATTTTTACCAACCGGAAAAAATTAGTTTAAAATAAAAAAACATTGTCCATTATTTTACATTACAAATAAATTTAAAAAAAAAAAAAAAATTTATTATTATCTTATCTTAAAAAATTGGAACAAAAAGTACTTATAAGTAACGATTAGTAGAGGGCTTTCCATTTAAAATGATATAAATTAAAATAAACAATTTGTGAATGAGATATTCAAGTTCTTTTTTATTTGAAAGAGTATTTATGCCAATGTGTGTGATATATGATACCAGCCAAATGCAGCCTAGAGAACAACACATGCAAAATTGAAATTATTATTTTATTATTTTATTATTTAATCGTTTAGTGAGAAATTCTAAATCAACCGACTTCGTAAATAATTAAACAACATGCGACCATCATCGAAACATAAGATTTTACTGAGTAGGTACTCTCAAAAGAAAGCATACACAATGCTATCCATGATATGGACCGATTTTATGAGATCGGGTAACCAAACCAGCAACGGGGATCATATATCACAGAAAACATTTTATCATACCTCAAACACAATACAAGTTTAAAATTGTATTATTTTAAATGAATAACTCTTAATTTTTATTTTTCGAGAGATTTTATATTTTTTCGACTTTGTTATTTTATGATTGAGTTAACGGATGTTCGAATCCATAGAAATATTTAATCTTTCAATCACATCGTTATTTTCGCAGTAACAAGAAAACGTAAAACGTTTTATAGAATTCGGAAATATTTTAAAGGCTTTTATTGAAACTGCAATTTATACTAATAGAATCAATAAAAGATCGATCTAAAACAGTTTGCTTTTGATCTGGTAGTACGAACTCCAGGTAGTAAGCTAAGCATAAAAAACATTGAATTCATCATGGTAGAATTAGAGAAGAAATGTTCATTTTGGAAACGCATTTTGGCCCAATCTGCGCATTTGGTCCGACCGTTGCCATCTTAGGTTTCTTCTGTCTTTCATTTTAAATGATGTGATTATTATCAATGTAGATCCTTAGTTGATTTGTATTTAAATAAACGGGAAAATCACATTTATATAGATTAAAAGTTTGATAAAGTCAAATTAGTTAAATTTTAATAAAATTGGTGTAAGATCAAGTGACAGATGTAAATAAAACATCCAATATGGCGGTTAATGGCCCAAGGAGGCAGGGAGATTACCGAGGCACGAGTGAGAAAAAAATGCTGCTCCAAACCTCTACATGCGCAAGAACATACCTTCTTTAATTCTACCATGAAATTCATTTATTTGCAATAGTTAGCAGAATGAAGATGGTAACTTAGAAGTAATAACATATTTTAGAATATTTATTTTATCGTTTTTTTAGAATAATCTATCTATTTTTAACACTATCAAATACATAACAAGTAATTGTTTTTCTCAAGAGGTTCATAAATGTTTAATATTTTGTATCTCTTTATGTTATTACTTGAGCATTAAACAAACAAAATACACTCAGTAAAATAATGTGACACCTTTTTGTTACGCTAAAAACACACAATATATGCAGACATGTTACTTTGTTATCCTTGGTCCATTAGATTCTCTCAGGCCTCATTTTAAGAGTAAAGAAAAGAGCTTGAATATGTGGTAATAATCCAATATACTCTAAGACTCGAATTGTTGCCTTAGCAATTGAAAATTCAAGACCATTTGTAAAATGAAATAAATTCAATATTTGTTCCGATGTACCACATTATGTTTTTTAGGAAACTATGCTCTTTTAAAAGGTCTATTTCCCCTTCCAATTTGATGTGGTTGTGATTGGAGTTGCGTATCCTCAATTTGACTTCTTTACCTTCAAAATGAGCATTGTTAGTGCTAAATAAGGTTAAGCATAATAAATTTACGTGCTTGCAAATATAGTGTATTTTTAAATAAATAAAAAGTGTCGTATTTTTTACTTTTGCTAAATGAGTAATACTTACTGATCGTTTGTTTTAAAAAAAAGTATTCAGTATAAATTTTTGTAATTAAAATATGAAACATTTATGTACCGCTGTAATTTATTACAAAATTTATTTAAATACATAAATAAATTAATTTAAATACATAATTTTTATCCATAAACAATTATTACCACAAAAAAGCACCTTTTAAACTGTTATTAACTATTACGTTTGTCAATTATTATAAATATTTTGATATACAAATTGTTAAATAGGGCTCTATAATATCCAATCCATAGAATATTATACATAGAAAACACCATGGCTCAAAATTTGCGATTTGATGAATGAGAGAGAAGATTGTCAGTTAATTCCTATGTATTCTTGTCTAATCTACATGTCATTGGCTAGATATTGCATCATATGATTATGATATATGACTATTACAAGGACACATAGGAACTAACTGGCAGTCATTTCTCTCAATTTCTTCATATCGCATCCACTTACAGGCTAGCATATCCCTTGCGTTATCTATGTATAATATTCTATGATTCAATCTGAGATTTATACTCTGATTTATACATACATTTCTTTAAGGCTCTAGAACGAACTGCGATTTGAATTTTCTAATAACCTTTTTTTCTTTTATAATATATCTGCTTTTTTCGTAAATAAGGACGATAAAATTATGAATATTAGCATTTGACAAATGAAATCCAGTCCATATTTACACTTACTTTTTTTTTTTAAACTAAAACAAATTATTTCTGAGATATAACGATAATTTTGAGTCAAATCTCGCCTTTAAATAACTCAATTTTTGTTCACAGAATTTTGAAAAGAAGTTAATTCCATATTTTAGTACTTGCCTATTTATTTTCGTTGCTGTTTGGTGTTCGCTTTCGTGTCAAGCGGTAATTTATAAAATTAATATTATTATTAGAAAATTGAAATGTTCATTTTAGCCCACCTTTTACTTTATTTCTGAATTTTGTTGTTTTTGAAGAGATTACTATATAGTTACAATTTATTTATTTATTTTTTGAAAAATTGGTGTACGTATTTAATAATATAAAATCAATCAAAATAACAGTTTAATATTGTATGGAAGAATGAATCATATCCCCTGATGAAGTGAAAGTTTTTTTTTTGTAGTCAAACTTTTTGAAAATAATTTAATTTAAAAGTTCGACTTTCTGTAAGTCCAAAGGGATACATAAATTATTTGATTTATTCTGTACTTGATTTAAACCTTAGTTATTTGATTTATTCTGTAAATAAAATCAAATTTTGTAAGTATTTTTGAATTTGACGAACTAAAACATCTTATAAGGCTGTTTTTCACTTAACAGAATGATTGATTGATCGCCAATCGACCTGTATAATTTTAAAGACTTTAGAGTCACCAACTTATAAATATAAAAATATTTTAAGGCTGAAAGAGAGCCTTATTTAAGAAATGGATTACTAATAACTTTGCGAGAAGTTTGCAGATAATCCGTCAAATTAGTTTTATTTCCATTTCAAAGTTTGTATTGTAGAATTAACCAGAAAAGAAATTCAATTTATTACACTACTGGGTAATATATTTCGAAAATGACTCACTTTCATCAAATCATAATTTATTAAATTTTCTAATTTTACTACCCACGATTAATGAACGCCGCAAAAAGTTGATTTCAATTCACCTGGATTTCGGATATTTTGTTCTGAAATAAAATTAGGTAGGGATGAAGAATGACACCTGAAAGTGAAACGGTGTCAACTGCAGTACCAGCACTGTTTAACTTAAAGCATATAATTAATAATCTGAAGAGTACATACAAAATTTTCGGATTTTGTTACGCAGGATTTCGATTTCACCCGTGTTATTTATACATGACTGTGTCTATCTAAGAGTGACTATCTTTTTTTATTTATATGACGCAAACAACAAATTGCGTAATCAACACTGTCTATACATGCTATTTCAATAATTAACCCAGTTAATTGTATGTTTTGACTTGTTATTATTATTATTAATCTAAAATTGAGCAATATGAAAATGAATTTCTGAGAAAATAATTTCACAAACAGAAAACAATGTTTAAGATAGTTGTCATGGTACAATATATATTATATAAATATTATGGAATATGCGCGTTGTAAAAGTATACGAGCTTGTAGCTAAGTTATGTAATCTGAAGAATACATACAAAATTTTCGGATTTTGTTACGCAGGATTTCGATTTCACCCGTGTTATTTATACATGACTGTGTCTATCTAAGAGTGACTATCTTTTTTTATTTATATGACGCAAACAACAAATTGCGTAATCAACACTGTCTATACATGGTATTTCAATAATTCCAGTTAATTGTTTGTTTTGACTTGTTATTATTATTATTAATCTAAAATTGAGCAATATGAAAATGAATTTCTGAGAAAATAATTTCACAAACAGAAAACAATGTTTAAGGTAGTTGTCGTGGTACAATATATATTATATAAATATTATGGAATATGCGCGTTGTAAAAGTATACGAGCTTGTAGCTAAGTGATCCATAATATTTAAGCAAGCCTGTACTCGTGGAGACGTTACACGTACAATATTCATGTGCACTTATACAACACCAATCCTAACACTCTTCTGTCTGATTCGCTACTATGTATACTTGCTACTACTTCTTTCTGTCTGACTCGCTACTATGTATACGTGCTTATAAGTTGTTTAATTTTTTTTTTTTTTTTTTAAATAACCAGACGGTAAAAAAAATTTTTTAATTTTTTTTTAGAATCGAAACAAATCAATTAATAGACTCTTAGTTTTTGGAAAATATCTGACAATTAGTTTGTTTTTTATAAATTAGTAATTGATGCAAAAGTATGAAGAGTGTGATACAATATATGTTTAATATCGAACTTTTAATTAAATTTATCTCGGATTGTAGACGGTCAATCAGATTCAAATTTTAAGGGTAATTGTATAATCATGTCTTTAGTAAGTACCTACACAAAAATTTAGAATTTTCTGACGCTACTCAAATATCGCGACAACAACCTTAATATAAGTATTTATATGTCTATAGTATAATTTAGAACCATTATTCACGTCATATTTTGTTCAAAATCATTATTATATTTTAAGACATAAAATGTCTATTAAAAAATGTGAAATAAATATTTTGAAATAATTTTATATTATTATATATACAAAAAACAAATTTAATTTTAACGATCATTTTCATCATCATCGAAATGGAATTTTCATTGTTTTTCACAATAGTTATGTTTAATGAAACGATTTTATTCTTAGAATTTTAACAACAAAAATATTTTATAAATTGTAGGAATAAACTTCCGTAAAATTTTTTTTATACGTTTTTCTTTTTTTTTATAAATTGATTCTTAGTATTCAGCCACCAGACACAGGAAACACGACCCAAATATAAAATTTTTTTAAGTAGTTTATTGAAATATTATGTCGAATGCACGAATGCGTTTTAATATCCGAATTTTTTATATCGTAAAATTTTTTGTGGTTGTGAAAAAAATTAATGTTATTTCTCACATTTGCTCTTTAGTCTACTTTTATTCCGTGTCAAAACCTAGCAAAGGTATTTCTTATATAAACACTGTACATAAATCTTTTTAAAACATCGCTTTTATAGTTTACCTACTCAGTCGTATAAAATGACTTTGAGTTCGTATATATGAGCAATATAAGTAAATTGGCTCTTGAGCTCGTAGGACACTTCTCGTAAATTGTAAGAGATAGAACAAAATTTTAAATGTAAAAGATACTCGTTATCACAAAATTAGCAAGTATAGTATGAAACATTTTTTCGTAAACATCACTCTTTACCCGTGAGGATCTAAATTATGGCGGAACATATATTTCCATTTTATCAAAAACTACAAAAGATAGAGAGTTAAAAATTTTTAGGCTTCATATGAGTCTATTTATTCTAATTTTTTAATTTAAACTCATTTGATAATATTAAAGGGGCCAATTTTTAGGGAAAATTTTTTGTTGCTTAGAATTTCGTTTAAAAGTATGTAGATTAGTTAGATAGAAAAATAAAACGAATCAAAGAAAAAATTTGGGAATTTTTAGGGGAAAATTAACTTTTTTTTAAATATTTATTTCGTCTCTGCGACTTAAAATTTTTTTCTAAAAATACCTGAAATGTGATGGTCTAAAATTGAGGTATATGAAAAAAACTTTTCAAACAAAAATTGCTTTCTTCGGCCTTCTAATGGAGGTTTCTTAGGTCATACTGTGTATCATAATTTCAAATTTTCGAAGCATCCGGTTTCGAAAATATTCCCCGAAATGTAATTTGTGTAATTTCAACACAATATATCTAAAAACAAAAACTTTCCCTGAAGTCCTGGTGTTATAACTTGGACTATCTGTAATACAATTTTTTTTTTATAGGTTGATTGATTTTCAGAGCTAAGTGGTTAGCAGTTTGTGCTTTTAGAGCTAAAACAATACTAAAAATATTTTTGTACCACAATCGAAAATTAAAAAATAAAATTTATTTTAGTACAATTTATTCGTTAATTTTATTATTTTATAGTTTGGTTTTAATCAATTTTTCTTGGATGTGGTTTCATTTATCAAACATATGCTCTCAAAATTGTAGTGTTTCACTTATAAATTATTATATAACATAGAAATTTTATTACCGTGTTTGTATGTGTGCAAACAAACATACCGAAAAGGTTTGACCACAGTATTATATTATAACTTGATATATAAGAGAAATTCTATAAATTTTGTAATACAAGTTTTTAATACAATTATAGAATGATTCAAAAATTACTTTCCATATTATGGATTAAGAGCCAGGAAAAAAAAATTCGTTGAACTTACTAAAGCTGATAATTTGAGAATTGGTTATAGTAGTTGTGTACACACACATACCACGGTCAGTCAAGCGAACGATAGAACAGGGATCAGGTATAAGCTATCGAAACGGTTAAGTTTTACGTGGTACTAAAATAAATTTACTAAAGCTGTAAATTGTTATACAGATTGTATATTGCATACAAATAACAATTATGACTGTCAGTCAGTTAGGTGTTAGAACAGGGCTGGTCAGTCAGCCCTTATTTATGAACAATAAATACATCAGATTCATTTATGATTTCTGTGGTATTTAAATTAATTTATTAAATCTGAAAATTGTCATTCTGATTGTATATTGCATATAGAAAATAGTTAGGACAGTCAGTCAGTTAAACGTTAGAACAGGGCTGGTCAGTCAGCCCTTATTTATGAACAGAAGTAAGATTCATTTATGATTTCCGGGATATTTGAATGAATTTATTAAAATTGAGAATTGTTATACAGATTGTACATTGCATATAAATAACAGTTTTGGTTGTCAGCCAGTTAGGTGTTAGAACAGGGCTGGTCAGCCAGTTTTTTTTTTAATCAAGTGAAGAAATGATTTACTTATTAATTTATTAAAATTTTCTTCGCCTAATAAAATAGCAGTTCGGTGTTCTTAACAGCTATATAAAAATGTCAAAATATTATTAAGTTACCAGGCCCGCTTTATTTAGTTTATGAATTGACCGTCGAGTTCACATTAAAATCACCAGCTTGAGAACTGCCTGGAAAGATTTAAGCAATGGTAATCAATATGGTAAACGTTCTCTACAATCCTTGTTCATAATCATAAAATTAGGTGGGAGGAGTAGGGAGAAGAAAGTAATTCTTAATCTTTTTAATATACGTTTATTTTAAACTTTCTTTATAAACTATAAAAACACTTGCTGAAAACGTTAATATTCTTGAATCGCAATCAAATACAAAAAAGATAAAAAGAATGAGGACATCTGTAACATTTTTTAGAAACAATGTATGATTGAGAGTCCGGTATGTGTAAAGTGGTGTACTTTGGGATCATCTTGACTTGGAAAACTTTCCTCTCGGAGTACTTGAAGGAATTTAATTTGAATTTCGTTGAATGTGGTGAAAACTTTACGCGTATTGCCCTAATGAAATGTACATATCTAATCTCAAGTATACTGTGATTTTATAATCATTGCTGTAAAAATATTATCACACCAATTTTTCAAAAATTTATGTATTTTTATTTTACATATTGGTTTTAACACATGACGAATTTTTTTATACATATGATTGATTGTACAGAGAGTTACATAAATATTCATAGTGAAATTATCTCCTAATTTAAAGAATTTAGTATTATTTGAGTTTTTTACTTTTCCCAACTCTTCCACCATTTTTTATTGCTTTTATATCATGATGTCAGTTATGTACTCAAGTTATTTGTCTAAAAATGCATGATAAATGTAGAAATTCCTCAATATTTCAAGTTTGGTTAATAAGATATTCGCAGTTTTATTTGTGTTCCTAGTTTTACTTTTATGGAAATCGAGAAATTTCGGTTTTCCGTGTTTTTCGGCGATTTTAATAATAAATTTTCCTTTTGCCAATAAAATGTTCTGAAGAGAAATTCTGAAAATATTTTAAACATATACGAACAAAATCTATTACCACTTACCCGGTATTGCTAAATTCTATAAATTTGAGATAATTATTATAAAATATCGAACAAACCGTTCTGATAAGTATAAAATTTTCAATTTATCAATGAAATATTATCATTATAGTAAAGAAGCTGATGGCAAAATTATATAATATTTAAACTCGACACTTGCTATTATAGCGCAGATAAGTTAAGTTAATTTAAGTTAACTTTTGTAAGCTTTCTAACGGCTTAAACCTTATTACTACAAAACTAAAAATTTTTATAATTTGCCACCAACTTTTTAACTATTCAATTATAATTTTTTATCAAGATATATAAATAAATAGACATGTACTTTATACCGCATTATAAAACGGATATTTTTTACGACAATTTACAAAACATTACTTTTAGTAAGGTTTTATAGGTAACCAGAAAGGAGTAAAGCCCACAGTAAAAATTTTGCGATGCCACCACATTTTTCTCTTTACGCTGCACACATGCACTCGGTCGGTGTAAACGCTACGGTATTGGTCCGCACATGCTCGAGCTGCCATCTTGTCAGTGTCGAACGGGGCTTTGTTGAATTATAATTTTCCATCCTAAGAAACGGTAATTTTTTGTTTTATTCATACAATAACGTACACTCCTGTTTTGTTTTTTTATAATAGATTTTTTTATTTAATAGGTTTCTATTTGATAGGCCTTATAGTATCACTGCGATATAATAAGACCCAAGGAAGGGATATTTAAAAGTTCATATATTTCAGTTTTATTTTTTACAAAAAATGTACAAAATATGCAAAAAAGTATATTTTGTCTCCCTAATTTTAATTATACGCTTTTTTTGTAGCATTTAAAATTTAGGTAGGCCCTAAATGCCTTACATAGAAGTGGTATATCTTTAATAAGTACAGGGAAGTAAAAAGTAAATTTATTCGGAGTAAATAATAATTGAAATTATTATTTTATAATATATAAAAGTTACAAAAAAACTTTACAAAAAGTTAACAAAAGTATCTATTTATTTATATATCTTGGCTAATCCAATTATGATCAAGATTATTCATTATAAACATGACAAAGTTATTTTTTTGTTTAAATTCTACATTAATTGTTTTGTTTTACGTATTTTAACGCTTCTGGGAGGGACTTTTCAGGGTATCACATTGAATTCAATCACAAATTACACTGTTGAATCTTTTTTTTTTCTTTTGTTCTACAATTAATTAAATTTTTCGCGTTTTTATATATGTTTCATTATATAAACATTTTATAGTAATTAACAATATTATATATTTATATATATATCATATAATTTATGCCTATTTTTTAATTATAATTAATTAGCTTTCATCGAGATATGGTTTTAAAGCATAAAAATAATAATTATCATAACAATATCGTAACAGAAGTAATCTTGGTTTGGTTAAGAAAACAAACCTAAAATTTGAATGAATTTCAAAGAAATATGAATAGTTCTACGAGTTTTTAAGCCTTTAATATTTTAGCCTTAAAGGAACAAACACAGAAGAACTTAAAAATACTTTTGAAATTACCCTCAGAATCTAAGATGGAGGGAGGAACGTACTTGTGATACTACAAGACAGATATGGCCTGAGTACAATCGCAGGCATTCTGAAGATTTTATATCACTTTCAAGGATCTCTGATCGCAAAGTTATTGCGGATGTTACAGGACACTGGTTGGGCAGCAGGCACGCTGAGCGCCTGGGCCTGACTGTGTTTCACGACTACTGCAGGAGCTGTCACACTGGTGAGGAGGAGGAGACAATGCCTCCCTCATCTTCTCTGGCACTGACCTGTTCTTGTCATGAGAGGGATTTACTTGAGCCAACCTCTCTTTGACGACCTCTCCGACCTGGAGTCCGTCGACGTCAAAGCTCTCCTGCTGTTCTTAAACAGCTCCAAATGGTTCATGGAGTAGTAGGCGGGGATGGGCCAACCCTTTTTCAGTATCATAACGGACCCCATGGTCTAAGTGTGTCCCTCCCCAGGACAGCCACTTTAAACTAACCTAACCATCTTCAGAAACGTTTTTTTTTAGTAAAAAAGTAATTGATTTAAAAAAATTTTTATTATTATAAAAAAGTTTTATTACTTTGACAAGTTCGTAGTTTTCGCATCATATTTTTCAGATGATAATTTGAAAATTTTAATTTTTTTAAATTATATAAATTTCAATGGTACATTTAATCGTCTAAGAACTGTTTCATCTAGAATATTATTCTCTCTTTTATTATTATTATATTGTTTATCAGATATTTTTCATCGAATCAAGAAGACGTTATCAGTTTCTACGAAATCTACTTAGTAAAAATGAAATTCAAGGTTAAATCAGTAAACAAAGATTACATCTGGCACAGATTTTATATTCGATTTCTATAAAAATATTCTATTTAAAATTCTATAATAAACTTAAGATATAAACAATAGTTTTTTTTTTTTTTGTTTAATTATAAATTTTGACAATTAAAATATCGTTAAAATTATAATTTATATTTACATGTAATATAAATTTTATATGAATCGATTAGAATATTAAAACGTAAATTCAGAATTTTTTATTATTAAGTATTAAAATTTCTCATATTCGATCATTACTCTAATGTGTAAATTTTATTATTTAACGATTTATTTTGATTGAAAATTCGAAAATAAACGATTTACTATTTGTAGTTTTATTACAATTTAAATATATCTTATATATATATTTAATATTAAAAGTCTTATAGATGCTATTTATACTTATATATTTATTTTAAATATTTATTTGTAGTTTTAACAGTAATTATTTAGCTTTTTGTTTATTTAAGAGTAGAATTATGTTCAAAAATCTGAAAAGAAAAATATATTGTTAATTTATAAAATATTGTAAATTTAATGAAAAAAATAATTTTTTTTTCACTTTTCGGGTGACGGTGAATAGAAATTTTAAAGGAAATCTTATATGTGAATTGGTTATACCGAAAGAAACACAGGAAACCTTTTATAAAAGTTAATTTTGAATTTTGTTCAGATTTTTCTGCTTGGAATCAATTTTGCTGACTCTTTGCTGATGTAAGCTTAACTATTATAACTTACTCTTTTTGGTATCTTTGGTAACACCAGTTTCTTCTAAAAAATTTAGTAATAAAAAGAAACCAGCTCCGAGCGTCAATCGCCTTTTACAGTTTGACTACTGACCGGGACGTTGCGGGCTGATCAATTATAATTAATGGGACGATAAATTAATCACACTGTCGTCTCTTGGATAAGAAAGAAGTAGATAATTGTATAATCGCGTGTAGTTTAAAATAAATAAATATTACAAATAATGATGTGGGTGGGATCTGTTATTGATGGATGTCTGAAAAACGAAGGTTAAACTGTATTATTAATATTAAAAAGAGATACCTTAAAATGATAGAAAAATGTGTTATGCTACGAGCTATGTTTTGAGATATGGTAAACTTTTTATATCAACAACGTGTCATTTTTAAAAAGAAATGCAAGTCTTTTGTATCAATTTTGGGCATAAAAACTCCTTCATTATATTTTGGCCAAAAATTTGGTATAAATACTCCAAAATCTAATATCTCTAATAGTTTGAGCTTTTATAGTCTTACAGTATCATAAGTATAAATTAAAAGATTACTTCACTGTTTTCTGTTATCAGAGATATTTGTATCTAGTTTGTTTTTAGACTATAACAGCTTTTATAAAAGTCTATAAACTAAAAAATTTTAATAAAAAAAAATTTTTAAGGGACAAGCTTTTATTGTATTAAAAAGTAGAAAATCATTTTTTTTTTTTGTGAATCATTCATACCCGACTATTTGTAAAAGCTTGAGGCACTCTATTCAAAATATCAAAAGTGAATCGGAACGCCTCGTCTACTCCACGTGCCTAATTATTTTTCGATTCATTCTTGATATTAAACGCCTCAAACGTTTACAAATAGTCGGGTATGAGTGACTCATGGATAAAAATATTTTCTACTTTTTAGTTCAATAAAATCTTGTAACTTAAGAAGTATTTTTTATTAAAATTTTTAATTTAAGACTAAATAAATGTATATATACCAAATATGGTGGAAGCGATGGGAAAACCGGGACACCACAACCTTACCATTCATTGTCAATGAAACTAAATGTGCATGTAAAATTTCAGCTCAATCGGAAATCGGGAAGTGGATCAAAGACTTGAAAGATTTGAAAGACAGACAACGGGACAGGTCCAACTAAATAAAAGCTTGTATACTAAAATTGTTCTTTTTAATAGAATATCAAAATATGATAGACACGTTTAATGATTTAACTGATTTTTCTTCTCGGAATAAAGATGTATTAAGGTTCTATTTTCTTTTTTTAATATATAATTTTTTATTTATAAAATTGATGCCGCACCTGTACAAAAGGAATCCCTTGTAAATATAAATTTCAATATAATATGTTTGTATACACAATAAAAAGAGAATTTTTAATGACTTTTAAAATATGTTTTTCCTTTATATGTTGTCTGGAGTACACATTCGTATATTGTATATAGGTCAAAACTAAGAGGGAAATATTAAGCAACGGTGAAGAACACCAAAAAATTATGTAAAAAACTGAATAGGATATTAAAAATATTCGGCAACAACTGGCCATAACCTCTATGTAGACTAAAATAAATTTTATGGATCGGGGGACCAACGAAAAAACTAAAACATTACTCGATTTATATAGAAAAAAATTTATATAAATTATAAATATTTATAATTGATTATGTAGAATGAAAATAAATGCCATCTATGAATGGGGAATAGAATTATTTATAATATTAGATAGCGAGAAGAAGAAGAAAAAGGGGCATAGTTTCAAGTTTCAAGTAAAATTTTAATGTGAGGACGTCACGTATTTTTACCGATTCACTCTCTTTATTTTGTATTTGATTGATGTGCGTTCAGAAGTTTTGCTTCAAAAATGAGAACACTTGTCCAAAATATTTCTATAATTGATTTGAATCAAATCGGAAGGAAAAGTAGGTACCTACAACATAGGAGCAAAACGATTAGAGTTCATTCTTTTTCAATTTTCTAATAGAGCTTATTGAAAACTGTTTATTTCATAAAAATATCAGAGCTCTTGAAATTGCAAAGGATATAGTATTATATAATATGCTGTATATTAAGAAAATCACAGCAATAGTGGGCTATTTTTTATTAGATATTTCATTCACGTATTTAAGCAGTATTGTTGTAAATTACTATGACTTTTGAATGTCTGTCTATTTATTCAATTCCTACTGAAATTCCTTTTAAAATTACAACCGATAATTGAGGAAATCATATCTCGCTAATGGATTCAAAAACTGCCCAGGAAGTTTTGATGTAGAGTTGGTGGTATTCTTTTGACTTCTACTTATATGGGATTCCCTGTATAAAGTTATATTTTTGTTTAAAAGCTTAGAATGGATATTTTTCTGTAAAAACATGTAAAGCTACTATTTCTAAAATAGGCAGGTAATATGTGAGCTATGGTCAAGATAAAAGAACAGTATATAAAATGAACATTGTTTTAAAGGTGGACGAGGCTTTAGGAGGGCTTTTGGAAGCATTATGTCAGAACTTTATTTAAAATTATAAAATTTATTTTTTTATTATTTAAATTACTGTTAAAAGATTGAAATACGTATTTTCAAACTAGTCTTATTTCATGTTAGTATACTTAATATCTTATGTATACAACTTTACTAAAATTGGATTTATGGTCATTATTAACATTATCTCGTAGGTACTAGTATGTTATAGCCAGAATATGGAGGAAAATACCAAATAAAATTTGCATTTAAATAATGTTATGTTTTTTTTTTTTTATTATTACACAAAATTTTAATACTCCATTTATATTTTGTGAGCCATTAAAAATTATCTATTATAGTACTTACATATTTATTTATTTCAGTTTAAAGTCTTTTTTCTGCACTGAGAGAATATTTAATTTTACAAAAATTTAATAGATTGCAATTACTTTTGAGAAATCTATTATAAAAAGAGTTATAAAAGAGTATATAGGGGTGAATTAAGAAACTTTCAAAAAACCCTAAGTGCTTTTAGTTGTCTTAGTTCATCCAGTGTTTCCCTTTTTTCTTACCACTCAGGCACTTGTGCTTACAGATAACACAGTAAGGTTCTAAATATTAAGAAGAAAAAGTTAAGCTAGAAAAAACCCAATATGAAAATGACACCAAATTTGCATCCTAAGAGAAATAAGGAAAGTGACGTTGTTCCTCATAAAAAAATAACAACTTTTGTTTACAACATTTATTCGTTTTAAACACCATTGTTTTCTGGTAAGGCTGAAAATTTGGTCAAAATTTTTGATATCATTTTTCCAAATAATAATACATAAAAAGCTGCTAAATTGTAGGCAGTTTCGATTGGATGGTGGGACATTGATTTTAATTCTATATCACACCCATTCAACTTTCCAATAAATAGAAACCTTTCAAAGAGAAAAATAGTATGCGAGCAACCAATAAAATTTAAATATTTTAATATGACGACAATAAATCAAATTTTATAGGACAATAACAATAATTATCATAACGCAAATGTATATTTTATTCTGGACGAATAACCACATTTACCGGATACCGCAAATGTAAAATTATGTTATTTTGTTGCATTGTTTCATGCTTGTGTGTTCGTCAAGTTGGCTGTATTAGTCATCTTGTTATAAAAAGTTATATTTATTTATATATTAATTAATTGCATGTTCAATATTTTAAACACATTTACAAAATTTATAGACGAAGAAACGAAGGAATAAAGTTTGAAAAATTTGATCAAGAACTTAGATTTGACTTCGATTTTCGGCATTGGTTACCATAGTAGACCAATTCTGTCGTTATATTCGTTTTCAACGACCCCAAAAACCTCCGTGTAACAAGTTTGAAATCATTTTCATCACTATTAACCGAATTGTAGTGAATTTAATATTTACGGTCAATTTAAAATGCATATTATTTATGCTAATTTCATATTTTTAATTTCTTATAAATCAAATTAGGTCACAAAATTTTCTGACGCTTTAACGAATCGAATGCCGAAACCAGCATTCAAATCCGACTTATTTTTTTTGAACTTTAATCATTTTTAGAGCTTCGTTGCTTCGTCTAATAAAATACAGTGTGTTTACAGTTATTAAAGCCATTTGTAACGGCATGAAACTAAAAGTAGTTTTGCACGATACATTTCAAACAGGTAGCTTTCGACTACATAAAGTTGTAAAAAATTGTCAAATCATTAACCATTTGTGTTAGCTGTTATGAATTTTTAAAGTTGTCGATGCTTCACCCTTAAAAGATAAAAATCCATACTATTTGGAAGAGATTTTCGAACATTTTTATTTCGCATTTTTGCTATAGAAAGTAACTTTGCAAACAAAACTAGATATATCTAAAATGTAACTAACCAAATTAGGGATGCTTTGAGCCTACATAAAGTGTAATTGACCGTTTAGTTTACGAAAAACCAATTCTCATAAATTATCTTTGATAACTTTTAATTTATGCCTAGATCATCTTAAATTTTGAATAAAATTGAGGGCTTCAAGCTTTTACATGTAGTCAATTAATGACATATTTTTTTTACCGTCTACCCGGTATCATTTTATATTTACACAGCTGTATAAATAAAAATTAATTTTTGTTAATTATATGTCGATAAAAGCAATAATTTAAATTGATTTCTATTTTCACATTTAAATGATTCATATTGTTACAAGTTCAAGATAAATAAATTTAATTTACAAATTAAAATAATATTTCTTTATCATCGGGTACCTGATCGTCTGCCTACATGTCTAGAAACTGCCTACATATCTAGAGGGTTTTAACACTTGAATTGATTAGGCTATGCTTATAATTTTAATTTTTAGATTACATGCTTATCTTAATCGTTAAGCTCATGATTAGATTTTATAAATAAGTTTATAAGGTTTAAAGAAGCAATCGACTTTTTGGTAGAAACGTGTTATTTTGGAGGAAGTTTTTTTTTAAATGTAATAAACATGGTATGGGTACCTGGATACAGGGACGTTCCGGGAAATTGTGAAGCCAATGAGCTTGCTAGAAATGGTATCAATAGACATCCAGCAGTTTGTCGGCAATTTGCTCCTCAAAGAGGATATCTTAAAAAAGGTCAATCTTAGATTGAGTTAGTAACATACTTGTGGGACTACAAGAAAGATGTGGTCTGAGTACAATCGTAGGTGTTCCGAAGATCTTATATCACTTCCAAATGCCTCTATTAGCAAAAGTTGCGGTTACTACAGGACACTCGCTTGGTGGCAGGCTCGCTAAACGCCTGGGTTTGACAGTATTTATGACTATTGCAGGAGCTGTCACAGTGAGGACGAGGAAGAAACAATGTTTCATCTTCTGCCACGTCAGTGTCTAGCTCTTGCCACAAAGAGGTGGACTCACTTGATCCAGCCTTTCTTTGATGGCCACTCCAAACTGAAGTTCGTTGACGTCAAAGCACTCCTAAACAGCTCTAAATGGTTCATGGAGTAGTGATCGGGAATGGGCCAACTCTTTTTCGGTATCACAACGGCTATGATCTCAGTGTGTCCCACCTCAGGAGAACCACTCTAACCTTACTTAACTACCTACTTTAGAAATTTTTCTAAAATACCAACACATTTTCCAATTATCTATACACTAACAAGTAAATATAAGAATAATGTACGTACTAAAAATAATTACCTGATCTAATTTGTTAAAACTGCCCCAAATCTGGTTTATGGTGTAGACATTTCTAATATTCTTGATTTCTTCTATTTAAGCAGGCAGCATTAGGTGTATAAAGTTTGATTGTTGTCTAAATTTGCACGTGGGACGTTAAATACTTGGATTTGTTAAAAAATTATAATTAATTCATAAAACATTGTAGGTAGTTTCTTATTAAACACTAATTAATAAAAACGCATATGAAACTTATTCAGGGATCACTTCTGGCGGAGCAAGTGTCGTTAACAATTTAGATCTATTATGTGCGTGATTATAGCTTAATGAATGCATCAATTCCTCATTTTCTTTTCGCACTGAAACAAAAAAAAAAGAAAGAAATATTAGAAATTTTATCAAATTCAGAAATTTTTTATGTATTTAATTTTTTTATTTTTAGATGTAGGTATAAAATTAATTGTAAATCATTAATATTGTCTTGGAACTTGGAATTAAAATTGGGATACCTTGATATATATTCATATATACAGGGTATAAAAATGGTGCTATAAGAAGTGTCATTGGTGAACAGAAACCACTTGAAATTTATTGCTAGAAATCAAGGAAAACATCAGGCAAAGATAGCAGGTGCCTAATGTGCAATGTATGTAAGCGTGGATAATAACTGGGTAACCAAAATAAGAATACCGGAATAAATTTAATGAATAAAAGTATCCTTAACCAAAAATAGGGCATGTGGTGATTGGCAAGGTTTATAATTCTCTGTTAAGATCTCCCAAGGAAGCTTTCCTCTGAATTGCACTGATATCTATTCCCACGATGAATTTGTGTATTTATCCAACCCCTAAAAAATACTAACGTTCTTCTGTAGGCGAATCCACAGTCGGAAAAATGTTCTCATGATGAAATCTTCGTGTGACATGAAATTGTGTACTTGAATTCTGTGATTGTGGTTTATGATGTGTTAACGTTATCACTACAACCAAAACACTTGCACATACAATAAAAAAGAATGTTCCCATGACAATTGTCACAACAAACTTATGGCGACGATCTTTTTCGATCATTTCCGGTGTTATTTCTACAATTTGTGCATGTTTCGAAGATACACGACTATGACGACGCATGTCACCATTCCCTGTGTACAGTGTGGTACTATGTCGCCGACTTCCTGGTAAACTACTTCCATCGGACGGTTGTAATACCATACAAGAAGAACGTCTTCTCTGCTGAGATTTTGAATCACGCCGGTGTTGAGATTTCGAATCACGTCTAGGTTTACCATTTGCCGCAGTAAACTCGATATCATCAGATATTTGAATATCACTTAAACGTCTTTGCTGTTTAATAACATGTAAGTCATCTTTCGGTAAAACCGATGTAATTGTTACCTTTTGTGGATATTTTTCAAGTAGATATTTTGTAGATTTTTTATGTTTATAAAGTTTATCGGCTGCTTCACATGAATCAACAATTGAGAAATTTGATGAGCCGTTCACTAATATTTTTGGCATTTCACCAACAAACGAACCTCCGCGTGGTTTACTCATTGTATGGCTACTTAAAGTTCAATTATTGTGTTAATTACTTTTTTTTTCGTGAAATAAATTAAACAAATATTTCCTGGAAAATTTTTTTTATTGATTGAAATTTTTTTGGAAAATTTTAAAAAGTAAAAACCTTCATAATTATTTTAAGATAGTTTGTTTATAAAAAATATATACAAATGAAATTTACATTAAAGGAATCATGGGCATTCATTGTACAAGGCTGATTTAATATAATCGATTATTTTTGAAAAATATTTGTATAAGTTCTTTTAATTTTAGAAACCTTTTCAAGTATTACTATACCATTATTTTAACAATTATTCTGTTTTATGGTTCCATGTAAACACAATGGTTCCAAGCAGCAATTATTGGGATCTATGCGATTTTGTGTTATTGTTAGTAAAACAAATGCAGAAAATAATTTTTCTCGGAATATGAATTCGATTTGATACTTTCTAAAATTTGATATCAAGAAAATGCGATTATGCTTATAGTTATTCAAAACAGTCTTTATTTCTCTATGCGTGTATAAAAATTGCCAGAGTTACCAAAACCTGCTGTTTGAAGTAATCAAACTGATACATTGTTAAGGCTAAATATTGGTCTGTTTTATTGTAATATGTGATGAGTGCGTTTTTGGAAATAATGGACCGTCTTGAATATAAATTTAAAAAAATATATTTATAATTAAATAGAAAACAAATACAATCGTAGATTTTTCTCAGACAAGTTAAACATTCCCATTTTTTTTTGTTTATTTCAGGCCAGAAACAATAACATTCGAAGTCAAGATAGTATTTTTGAGCCTTAAAATGTAAAGAGATTTTCTCATTTTGAAATTTCAAAAAAATAAAAACAACAGACATTTAAAAGTGTCAAAGAAACTTTATCCTAAAATTTTCTAATGATACTCGATAGAAAAAAAAAATTTATAGGCATGAACCGGTTTCTATACAAAGCGGCACTTTTGTAGAAAACGCGCTTTTCTCGAAACTACGTTTTCAACACTAGTACGAGTTTTAACTAGTCTACATGACCGATCTTTAAAACCAAAAGAATTTTGCTTCTTTATAATAAAAACTGGACAAGTTAGAAAACTATCTAAGGTGTGTTTTCATGAAAGAATTTAAATCATTTATATTTTGATATTTTAACTTAGATTTAGCTTTAATAACCTACAGTAGAATACCCGTAAACACTTCTACTGATAGTATACCAAATTTTTAGTGAAATCGTAGTTTTTTAATATCACGGATATCCGAGACAGAAATGTTACAAAGCACTGATACAATTATTAAAATTTACTTTCGTTGTACCAGGTACGTACTAAGATGCAATAAATCTTTCAAAATAAGTTTTTAGAAACTAATGAAGTAAATAAGAAGTAAAAAAATAAACATAGAGATTATTCACACGTCAAGAATATTTAATTTATGAAAAGATTAACATATCTCTAAAGTGTGAAATTTATTTTAAAAGTGAAGTAATTACAAAAAACAATAAACAACAGAGAATTTATAGCAACCTATATTCGTCGAACTTGGATTTTTGGTTACGTTACAAACTTAGCCGTTGAATTTTTGAACCTTTTTTTACGAATCTAACCTAGTTAATAACTTAATGCAGAGGTCGATAAACTCACTCATGGAAGCTTTTTTGACACTACGGCCAGTAGGCACCGTCGCGTCGGATTTAACTTCTTGCTTCCATAGGATTTTATAGCAAATGGTGTCCTAATTTTTTATTTTATATTGGTTTCTAATTTGAAGTAAAATACTTTTTAGGATATACTTTAGTGACTAAAATACTGTTTACTTGAGTTTTTAATAGCGGAATCATGGATAATATCGTCAAAATTGACGATTGTCTAGTACCGTGCTAATTTTTCCATAATAAAACGTATATCTTTTTATCAGAAGTTTGTTAAATAACCGATGCCCTCTCTGCTTTAATGTCCTAGTGCCTAGTGTGCTTTATTATAAATTCACTACTACCTGTAGGTACTAAATAAAATAAACGATTATTTTCTGCAAAGTATGTATCGGCTCCTGGATATGTTAATGCAAGAAGTTCAGAGTACTATATAGTATGGTACTTGGAATAATATGAAAGTTTTAAAAACTTTCATTATATAGCTCTTTTTCTATGATTTAATAAAAGCTTTTATTTAATAAATAACTTAATCGATCACATTTGCTTAAGATTACTTTAATGACACAGTTTTCATTACAATTTATCCCCGAGTAAACTTATAAATTTTATTTTGCAAGAATAGTTTTCCTGTGGAGTATTTTTGCAAAAGTTGCGGGTAATTTTTTGCAGATTCCATAAATCAAATGAACTTTGCTTAACGCCATATTAAAATATTCCATAATTTTGAATTATTCATGCTTATGATCCAATTCAAATCTTAGCTTATGATAAATTATTTATATAGTGCAGTAAATACGTAAGAAAAAACTTCGGATTTTAAAATAAAAACATACTTTGGAAAAATCGGAAAGTTGAATGTTGTTCAAAAAAATGGGAAAGGTTAAAAAAACTGATTTTGTTAAAAATACAACGCAAAAAGGATTTTGATTATAGAGGGCTAAAAATAACGAAAAAACTGAGAATAGTCTAACTATCAGTTTGGCTCTAGAGTTCTTTCTTTTTTGTTTTTTATAAAAATCCATTTTGTGTTGACTCAAAATATGTTTTTGCTCCTTTCCGATTTTTTTAAACAACTTTCCACACTCCTATTTTTTCCTGAGCATGATTTCATAACAACTACAATTTTTTTCCTAATTATCCCGTTGAAAAACCAGACAGGATAATTATTTTAAACTATTTTCCTTATTTTAACAGGTGGAATAAATTAAACAAGTCCTCTTTGAAATTGCAACGTTTCGTCATGCAAAGTTAACAAGAGAAGAAACATCGACATTTGATATACAACTTAAAGACTTTTTGATTTTATCTGTTCAATATCTTGATAAAAATATAGATTTTCCAATCTACTGTTAATTATTTTAGTTTGTACAAAAAAAATGTAATCATAATTTTCAAAATTCAATTTAGTCAGAAATCAAGGGAGTGTTAATTTTGAGAATTATTTTAAATTTTAGTTTTCTACCAACAAATCAAATGCCTAGAAAAGTTTTTAAATTCCTTTCACATACATCGATGAAGAACGTTATTTAAAATTTTCCAAAAAAATTGTAACCAAAGAATCAATAGATACCACACTAAACGTTTACATTGTTGTAAACAAACGCGATCAATTTTTCACTTAAAAACTTACACACATTAAGAGAACAACAAACCGCAATAAACGATTTTGTATACAAAATATATTTAAAAAAAAAGTTTTCATAAAAATTTTTTATATAAAAATCACCACCACATAAAATATTCTTTTTTTTTATACTTTAAAATGTTCAATATATACACAACAGCAAAAAGTTCTGTATCTGTATGTACACGTCTCAAAGTGCCTATATCGACTCAAAAACATGTTGTTTAGATGAGTTTATACAACCGTCATTCGAAGTTTATCTCGGAAAACGGATTCGTTGTACATCCACAACAAATAGTACTCATGTAATATTAAATACAACGAGAAAAGTATAATATATAGATTGAGTCATTTTAAGAGAACATAAAGAAAATATTCATAGTTTTATGTGATTTTTTCTCAAGTTTCTCTACAAGTTTCCTTTTTTTTTGTTTTTATTTTTTTAAGCAGGAAAGGCTCTGTATTTCATGTAAGGATAAATACTTTAAGTTTTCAGTCTCACAATGTGCAAATCATGTCATCTTCAGATCTATACTCATTTGGGTTTTGTTGAGATTTGAGTACGTCAAAAATGACTTTTATCGATCTACGAAGGTTGGTTTGGTATATAGCCACGTGAGGGCTAAGGAAGAATAAAAGATCAATTTACAGGGTTTCTTTTTCAGTTGACACATGCTTGAAACTCGATAAATAACTTTTATCGATAAAAGTGCTTCAAGCGAAAAATGTTGGTATGTTGGATGTGTAGGCGCACATCTTTTGCAGACATTAAACTTGACTTAGGTTTTCAAGCTCAATGAAAAGCCCACTCTACTACATAGCTGATAATCGATAGATGAATTAAACGATAAGTTTCAGGGGTATTTGAAAAAATTGGGTAAACATTTATCTTTTTTGATACATATTTTGATGAAAGATCATAGTTCGGAGCGATTTTGGAGAATTTGCTATTTGGGTCCTACTTAAATAAAAAAAATTCGTAGCGTAGAAGCTGCAGCTAAGCGAATTCCCCCATAGATGAAAAAATAATACACTTTTCTAAAAATCGAATTAAAATTGCTTTTTTAGTTTTCCAAGAATTTTTATTTCGAAAACTAAGCGACTAGAGAAAAAATCACAAGAGTACTTTTTTGCTTAAAACTGATAAAAAAATCCAAAAATATTTTTTTTTTTTTGAAAAAATAAAAAATTTTGTTTATCGGTCGACTTTTCTCATTAACGAACTTGACCTTATCAAAACACTTCTTGATACCAAATTTTATTCAAATCGGACTTAAATTGCGACCGATAGAGAGTTTACAGACATATAAACAGATACATACACACATATATGTATATAGGTACAAATTTTAACGATGGTCGTTTTTGACATCTATTTGGTAGAATCGATTAAAATTTGAAGTATTTTTTTCAAAATTCCTACATCAGTACAAAAGCAATAGCTCCATTTCCTTCGGCAATTCGCTAACAACAACAACAACAAAACTCTGGTTGTTTCACGATTGATGACAATTGCCTGAAATGTCAGGGACTATGGATCGAAGAAAAAATTTCTTGCAGGAAAGCCTTCTTTCTGTAAAGTTATACTTCTCTTAAAAGACGATTCTATACACATTTTTCAATGGCTTGAAATCATTATTTGATTGGCGTAAAACTTTATAATTTTTTTAAGACTCCTCTTAAACATTGGTGGAAAAAAATGTTCATAAAGAAAAGCGGTTTTCCAGATAAGAATGGTTAAAGTTACATTTAAATTTCAAACACTGCGATTATACCCTTTACTCTATCTATTTGAAATTTGGATATGTTATAGGTACTCATACTCTATCTACCCTGGTTACTTTTATTTTTCCGAAAATCCTGTTAATCTTCTCTATTTTGATTGTTCACGGGCAGGTATAGCGGAATACGAAAAAGTACGTAAGTGTAATCAATGAAAATTGTGAAAACTAACAGGATTTTCGAAAAATAAAAGTATTCAGGGCAGGTAAAATATGAGTACCTATAACATATCCAAATTTCAAATCGATAAAGAGTATAATTACAGTGCTTGAAATTCAATGGTAACTTTAAGCATTCTTATCTGGAAAACCGCGTTTCTTTTGAAATAATTTTTTCCACCAATTAATATTTAAGAGGAGTCTTTAAAAAATTATAAGGTTTCACGCCTACCAAGTAATGATTTCACGCCATTGAAACATGTGTATAGAATCGTCTCAAGTACACCCATAGGAGCGTATTCGTTGTGTGCGTAGTCATGGTAGGGATAATAAAATCGATGCCAGCGCTTTAAGTGAAAAATTTTGGAGATAAAGTGGGCTGTTATGACTAATTTGCAATTATTTACATGTTAATGATATAGAAACTGTCAAATTAAAATGATTGAAAAACACTAATTAATTAAACTTAATGCATTAAAAATTGTGAAAATAAGAAATCAAATTGTACAAATATTATTTTTCAAATGTTAATTATCGTAATTATTTATTTAAATTTGTGAAACAAGAATATTAAATTTTAAATGTAAGTTTTCAATGCAATCCACACAATTATATATGCATCCATTAATTCTATAATTAAAGTAGTGTATCGTTGTCATGGAAACGAAATTCACGCTCGGAGCGAATAAATGATTATTTTTCATAAGATCACTCAATATTTTTCTTGTTCATGATGTATGTACCATTAATGTTTCACGCTGCTCTGATGATGTCGCTAGTAGTAAGTACCTACATATGCATTTCATACATATGTAATATATATTATTATTATATATATATATATATATACATTTGTATATAACATAACATATGTGTAGATTGTATATATTTACAATTGAATAGTCCAGATGCATTTTAGATAAAAATAGATTTTCTTTATATACTTTATAGTAACGTTTTTCTATGTTGTTTGGTTTTTTGTCTGTCTGTCTGACTGTCTGTCTGTCTACCTCATCTCATGTATGTCAGTCAGCTGAAGATATATGGCTTGATATTAGTCATGTGTATTTAGGATACCGTATATCGTATACCATATATTTTTAATCTATATGCTTCAAAAAAAAAAAAAAATAATAATAATAATAAATTTATTTCTGTAGACATTTGGATAACATTTCTGTAGACATTTAAACTGAACTGAGCCGAGTATTTGAGGAAAATTGGGACAGTGATAAATTCTGTTTCCATATGTGTCTGTCTGTCTGTGGCATCGTAACGCCAATTCATTTAAAAAAATTGTATTAAATCACGTAGGATGTGAATTATGTTCTATATACTAGGTTAGATTAGGTTAGGTTATATTGCTGTCCACGAAGGATATGTGTTTTTCCACCTTTCCGCTGATAATTTCATTTATCAGCTCGTTAATTTCAGAGGCTGAGTGCACCTCCTTCATGCATATACCATGCACTACATCAGCCCATCACAACTATTAATACTGGGCATTACGCGGACGGAATTGGTAACGTCTTAACCAGCTAAGCTACCAGGGCGACTGCAAAATACTATTTAGTTAGAGTTTAAAAACAATTTGTGCACAGAACCTTTTTTATTTTCATATTGGGTAACAATTTATTCCACGATTGATAGATATTTTTTGTACATAGTCGATCACATATAGAATTGAGTATTGACCACTTTAATGCGATCAATTAATGTCAAAGTAAAGTGCAATTTATATATAAATTCAATGTTTAATGTCGTTTTTACACATATCATAATCAATAAATAGATTTTATTTAACATAAATTACAATATTTTTTGTATGATTTGATATCTCTACCAAAAACTCAAATGCTTCTAAATATTATTATTAATGTTGTACGTCGTTAAGGTAGTACGAGCGCCAAGCCAAGTTTAGACTTGATGATGAGTTTTGTTATAACTTCATGAATGTAGACGAAAAATAAGAACACAATTTGTCGATATCTGCTTTGGTTTTCGAAAGCTTAATAATTAAACAAAATTGTCAATTTTCGACGTTTTGAAAATTACTTCAGATATCGAACAATTTATTTTCTTACTTTTCGTCTTATATTGTCAAGTTATAACATAATTCACCATCAAAATTGAAAAAATATATATTTCTTAATTTGTATCCACACTACCGTGCTCATCCATCCTTCATTAGTCGGACACAATGGGTTCTTTTTGTTTTCAATAATTTATTTAGGTTTTAACATTACTTTAAATAGTTTTTCTTAATTTCCACAGACTAGTTTTGGAGAAATCTATGAAAACATATCGTCCAACTATCGTTGGCCCACGAGATCAATGTTAAATATTCCTACTTTTGAAGTAGGTACCTGGCGCTCGTACATCCTTACAGTTGTAACGATAAAGATATTACATTTGGTTTATATATTGTCGATTTAATGTACTGGAAATTATTCTTCATACAAGATAATTTATAATATGTCCAGGCCTGTTTATAGAATCCCCAAATTGTAGCAAATTGGTTAAAAATAACGTGTTAAATAGGTCACTGCAGACAGGTGAATGAAAACAGATTGAAGATTAACTCGATGGGCCAAAAAGCAAAAAAAAATTCCCAGATTGAAGTTCGGCCGAAGAAAAAAGGTACCTGGAAAAAAGTTCATAAGAAAATGTGTTCAGAGCCTCTATAGGATAAAAACGGCTCTGAATATAAAGGATAAATTTCTTTTCAAGTTTGTTTCTACACTTACTCTATCTAAACTATGCAGCGAATTTGAAAACGGTTTTCACTATCATGTAGGTAATATTTTCCGTAAGGCATAGATATAGTTTTGTACGATATACGTGTGATAACGCTTTAATAACGTGCTTCTGCGACTGTACTTTATTAACGTACTTCTGTGACTGTGCTACGCACTCTTTGTGCAAATTTCGCAGGCGTACGTTAATAGTGTTGTTATCCCACTAGTATCGTAAAAAACTACTATAAAAAATACCAACTTTGCTTTATGCAAAACAATAGTATGGTAAGATTTTTAATTCCCATAAAATGCATGCAAAATGAAAAACAGTTTTCGTTAAATTGATACCGTTGTATTTATGAAAATAAAGTTATATTTTAATAAGTGAACACAATGTGGTGAAACCAAATATACGTTTGATAATACTTAAACATAAATTTAAATAAATATTTATTTGATGAGTATGAATCGATACGTTGTAAATATATGAATTGTTTCATTCGGGTATTGTTATATTGAATTCCTCCCTATCCATATATATTATAGATGTGAAAGTAAGAATGTTCGTTTGTTTGTTACGTTTCACGCAAAAACTACCGAAGGGATTTGAACGAAACTTTACAAAAATATAGCTCATATATAAGAATAACATATGAGATATAATTTATAAAGATATATTTAAAAAAATTAAATTTAGTCTGAAATTTTCTATGATCATTATTTTGAACCGTAAATTAAAGATTTCAGTGAAAATTTAAAATAATAAATGTCAAACAATTCATTGGCATCTTTTCTGATATACTCAATGAATTATGACCATTTTTCACTTAAGAAAATTGAAAACTATGCATATATTTTAGCTGTGTAAAACAATTCCTTCTAGTGTTATGGAAGGGGGATAAGTGAGATCAAGAGAGGTGGAGGCTATTAAGCGGTGATTTTTACTTTTAAGCCCAGTGAAGCGGGCGAGTATCAATCTAGTATGATATAATTATTAGTTATATAAATAATTAATTAGTATAATGTTGATGTTTAATTAGATATATAATCCCAATATGACTATAATATTAAGTACGACATGCAACAATTTAATATGTTAATTGCATTCTGTTTGACATAAAAAGAATTCTATATTTACAATTTTCCATTCCACAAGTTATTTTATTAAATATAGCCTCTACTTTTAAATATTTTTACTTCAATATATTTCTTCTTTTTAAGAATTATACTTTATATGAAATATATTCCAAATTATTCTACTTAGCAAAAAAACTTACTTTTAAATTATTCTATTTTAAAAGAATCGCACTTGAAAAAATATCTACTTTCAAAGATTTATGCGTGCATGCATCTTTTTACTTTATGAACGAATGGTAATATACTACAAAATCTAAAAATTCTGGCGAGAAACGGATATGGATTCATATTATTTTATGTGTAGAAGAGCGAGGAGCTTGTTGTAGCAATTTTTAGAAAATATCCAAGAATGATGGTATTCTATGCTTGTAATGAATATGTGCCATGATTACTTGGATTCCGTATGACCCCAAAAGAGCGGCAAGTTATTTTTTATTGCATTGCCAAATTCTAGAATTCAAAGTATTATTCAAGGGAAAAAATGATTGCTATTCCAATCCATTCAGTTTTTCATCTCAGAATCTAACAGAATTAGCTGAATTTTTGTATAAACTTTTATTTTGATTATACAGATGTTGTCTTAAAAGTCACTTGTTTGCGTTCTTAGTTATTCAAGCTTAAAGATAGCAAAAATCAGTTTTTTAACATCTCGTTTTCTTTGCCTTCAATCGTATTTACATTTATTATAAAAATTGTGGATATTATAAAAATTGTGGAGGATAAAATTTGCAAAGAATTTTGTCCTCTACAACTTATATAATAAAGTTAATACGATTAAAGACAAAGGAAACGAGATATTCTCAAAAAACTGATTTTCGACACCTTTGAATTTGAATATCAAAGACGTGCACACGTGATCATATGTGACTTTTGACAGAGCTTATGTACTATCAAAATAAATGTTTGTACAAAAATTCAGCTTATTCCGTTAGATTCCGAAGTTGAAGACTTTTTTTGACCTGGAAAATGGCCTGGAAAAAAACGTGATTCAAGTTGCGGCGATCACGGATTTCAATGGGGAAAAAGCACTAAGCTTGCTTGACGTTTAAAGGGAGAAAATCATGCGATTCAGAAAACCTGCATTCGAAACCCATCGCAGTCAAAACATTTTTTTAAATAATATAATAGTTTTTGATAGCTAAGCTTAGAAAAGAAAAACATTAATCAAGTTTAAACTCCTAGCGTACAAGTTCGGTTACTACTTACCCCTGTTACAAACAAGTCTCGTCCTTCCCTACTACTGTTAAAATTTCAACTAAGCAGATTAAAATTTATAAAATGAAAACTTTTAAAAGATTAAAATTAAAATCCGTTCTTTATTGTGGCACATTGCAAAAAATTTTTAAAAATATAATCCACCTTTTTATATGTTAACAGTAGCAAATATGTTAAAAGTAGCAGTATAAAGTTAAATCGGTCTTATTTCATTTTTAAATATTGTTGTTTTTTAATGAAAACAATAATTTTCGACTTTCATATTTTTTTGCACTCAAAGTAGTGAAAATTATTTTCAACATGAAATGAAGCCACATTCATTAAAATTAAGGGAAATAAAAAATACCGACCCAAAACCTTTTTGAGAATGAATATATAGAGATATTATACTCTATTCTTTAATTCTATGCAAATAGTTTGAATTCAAACTATTTATAAATATTCAAAAACAATCAATATAAGTGTGAATTCTATTCGCCCTGAGTTAAAAATATGTATGATAAGAGTCATAAAAAACAATTAGTATGGCTAAAGAAACCGCTCGCATTTTCCTAAAATAAAACCTCGAGGTTTGTATTTCTTAGATGTCAAATATCATTGATAAGGCATGAGTTAGTGGTAAAGATGTTTTTATTTGTTAATAAACAATAAATTGTTAATTCGATGGAACGATCAATGTTAAAGTTCACTTAAAAAATAGTTATTGGGCAACTTGTATGATGTAAATGTTATGTGTTTGTCAATTAATCGTAAACTATTATACATGTGTAACATATATGTAATTCAACTTGGCTATTTATTAATTTTGTAAGTGAATTTAACCATTAACTGTTTCTTGAATTAACAATTTATTGTTTATTAACAAATATAGAAACACTTGCTCATGCCTTTCTAATGACATTTGACACCTTAGAAACACATTCCATGAGGTTTTAGAAAAATGCATTTTCCTTTATTTGCAACATCTTGAACTGTACTAAATATATTATCTAGTATTCTGATCCATGATCCGATTAAAAAAAACACACGTTACGATCGCAAAAAGTTAAGAGTTCGAATCTAGACAGGTGCGCAATGTTTTTAGCTGATATTGTAAATATATAAAAAATCGTGAGTATAAATATAGGTAAAAACATAAACATTATATAGAAAATGGTATTTTCCAATTTATTTTATAAATTTTTTTTTAAAATAAAGTTTAAAAATAATATATGTTCATGCGTCATTGATGTTTGAATATAAAGTAATAATATTCGATAGGAAAAACACAAGCTTTTTATAATAATAATCGTTTTAGTCGACGAATCTATCGTTAAATATTGATTTTTATTTTATGGTACTTTAATAAACACATATGATTAGCTGGTTTTATTCAAGTAAATTATAGACTTGTTTTAATTTTTTAATATATGCTAATTTATAATGTCAATTATCTTTTCAATAAAATAATATCCACTCTCTTTTATCAAGTTAGATTTTCTTATAAAAAACATTTGAAAAAGCCAAATATCGGAAATTCGATTAACTGAAGGGATTAGTAGAAATGATAACTAACTTCTGAATTGTCTGATTAGCCTTTTTGAATATTTTATTTTGAGCTTTTTACTTTGAAACATTTGCTTCTTCTTCTTGATGCTTCTTCAAGCAGGTTTTCTGCTTTATATTTTCTGTTTCTTGTTTGGAATTTCTTCCGTCCACTTTTACTTTTATCATTCGATTTGCATTTGTCATAGCCTTCGTCTTATCAATATTAATTTTTAGACCAACTTTTTTAATTTCAGAATTTAATGGGTTTAAAATGGTTTGATGTTGCTTTACAGCTTCAGATTAGTATTATGTCGTCTTCAAATAGGATGTTTTTAAAAGTGCTCTCAATTTAATTGGGTGAAAATACACTGAAGTACTGCGCTAAACAGCTTGGCGTGTAACGGATCACCCTTTTCACCCCTCTATCAATTTTGATGAGACAACCGAACTTTTCCAGTTTTATGCGTGATATACTGTTTTCATATACAGTATTTATAGTTTTAATGAATTGATCCTCCACTCCACATTCTTATATAGCGATAGAAGCAACGAAGAAGGAAAACAAAGAATAAACAATGATTAGCGGAAAAACATGGTCACTCAATAACATTCCTAAGTCGGATATACCACTGACTCTGAAAAGAAAAGTAATAGATACATGTATCCTACCAGTTCTTCTGTATGGCATTCAAACTTTATCCCTGAATCAAAAACAAATGAACAGACTGAGAACATGTCAACGATCCATTGAGCGAAAATTACTATAAAAATCAAAGACAAAATAAGTCCAACTCGAATTTGGTCTAAGTAAAAACATGGACTATCCAATGGACTCCATACAGCAACACCAGAAGAAGAGTGCGTGCTTTAACGAGATGGCGTGACGATTTAGTCAATTTTGTGGATGATCAATGGTCCTCAAAGACGAGAGATCGAAATCAATGGTGGTTGTTAGGTGACGCCTTCGCCCAACCAATGGACAGAATAGGCTTTTTTTAACACTATAATCATTTGTGGTTACCTTGTTGGGAAACACTGTGAGTCAAGGCTTTTCAGTCAACATTCCCCTGAATTCCTCGAATTTTTGATTTTTCAAGAAAACTAGACGTGATAGAAGTTTTTTAATATGTTACCCAGTGAGTAAAAAAACTAAGCAGAAACAGTTAAAAAATTCTACTTTTAAGCTACAGACCTGTGTAATCAGTGTATTTATTTGCGTTCCCACCATATTTACAATAACTCGTGGTTTATTTTTAAATCAAAATAGGAATGTTTCAATTTATTTTGATTGGTATACTATTTGTAAAATGTTAATTTTAATATAATTTTAATAAAATTCATTATCGATAATACGGGCTTCAAGTTATTTGTGGTATTTGGACCTTCTGTGAAAATTCATAATTTGATTATTTATTATTTGGACTATTCAATTTTTATTGTTTGTATTTGGTTAACATATATTAAAAAGGGAAAGGTTTTGAATGTGAACCGTTTTGTAATAGATATTTATAGTTATTTTGTTAAAATTGTTAAATATTTCTAAAGCTATTTTTGATTTAATTATTATTTTTAGTAACTATTTTTGATTTAATTATTATTTTTAGTAAATAATGTTCTATAAAAAAGTTTAATATAAAAATATTTTGGCTGGATATCAAAATTTAAAAAATTTAAAACTGTTTCGGAATATTTTTTTGATTTTTGATCATAATATTTTTTAATAGTTTAAGTCATAGAGACAATGCTTTATAATATGCATTATATCGAAGCATTAGAATATTCGTCGAGTGATGAACTGATTGTGGTTGGTTTCAGAAGTTTGGTTGAAATAATTGACAAAAAATAGAAATTTAGTAAAAACTTGATTGGATTGGATTTTTTATTTTTGAATTTCATGATCTATTAAAATTGAAATAAGAGGATCAAATGGGCATGTTGACTAAATTTTTTTTATCACTTCCGATGAAGAATTCTTACTGCATGGGCAGAAAAGTGATGTTGGTTCTTGAAAATCTTTAGTATGAAAAATATGAACGTTTAAAGTCCCTAATTAAACAAAGGGGGACGATATAGGTTAATGACGTTACTGCATGATATCACCATAGAGATACATTTAAAATACATATACAACTTTGTTTGGCTGAAAGAAGATGGGCAACAATCTTTGAATGCTTATAACTTCTTCGTTTTTTAATCAATTTTAATTTCATTTTCAATTTAATTTTGTTATGGTATCAACTTTAGTTTTACATTTTTATTCATAATATAACAAATTCGACCTCAGGCAACTACCGTATTGAACAAAAATGATTAAGCATCTTTAAAAAAATACTTTTAAATTATTTTTTCCTTTCCTTAAAGAACGCAAAATGTAAAATTGATATTGTTTAAACCTATTTGACCACTTGTATACAATGTTATGTTTACTATAATCCAAGTATCCGATAGTAAAATTTCTTTCTAGAATTTTGCATAAATATTTTTATTCGAATTATAGTAAAATATCGTAAATATCTTAAATAATAGACCTTTACAAAAGTTACGTAACTTAGAAAACAAAATTAAAATTGCACTCATAAAATTATGTATTTCTCTCTAAAATCAAAATATGCCAATTTACTATCGAAAATATGCTCTGTTATCCATCGACATATTTTCGATTTTGCTTTTCGTGACGAAAACAATGGTTTTCTACCAGAGAGTTATAGTCCTATGCCCATATGTATGCTTAGATCTTTAAAGCTACGCAATGGATTTTGATGCGGTTTTTTCCAATGGACAGAGCGATTCAAGAAGAAGGTTTTTATGAATAATACATGCATAATATAGTAGAGAAACACTGATAATTTTACAGGTTAATGTGATGTCGACAAAATTGTGAACGTAAGTGACGAAAAAGGAAGGTAAGTGACGGAATATGAAGTGAAGATTATAACACAATAAGTCTTGTATTTTTCCCAGCGAAGCGGGTAGTTCACAGCTAGTTTATTATAATTTAATACAGAAATAAATAGAATATGTAATTAAATTATTCTATGGTATCCGTTATTATGACTTTTGTTCACCTGAATGTTAAAATGAACTTCACTGTAAATTGTCAAGGAACAATGACGTTGATCAATGAAAAACAAAAGCACGTGAATTACTTTGTGTTTTGCCAAACTGATCATATGTTTCTCAATATATTTTTTTGTATGCACAGAATTATTTGGCACAAATACAAAATGCAACCCATCATAAAATCATTGTTATGTCGGATGTAGTACCTACCCACTTATTCGATTGTTCCAAATCATGTGTAAATGAACTCATATAAACTTTAAATAAAATTTCATTTTTGTTTATTTTATATAGGAAGAAAATACATGATGCCAATAACGAGTTTTTTTGAAATATTTTTTTGCAATGTATCCAATGAATTCATTGAACGTACTGGACGTTAAATACTCCAATCATCCTAGGGTTTCACCTCGAAATCTAACGGAATCAGCAGAATTTTTGTACAAATTTTTATTTTGATAGTACAAATATTGTCTCAAAAGTTACATATGGTCACGCGTGCTCTTAGATATTCAGGGTGAAGGGTCGTGAAAATCAGTTTTTTGTGAATATCTCGTTTCTTTTACTATCAATCGTATTAACATTTGTTATAATAGTTGTAGAGGATAAAATGAGTCATTATTTATAAATATAAGGTATTAAATTATTTAAGTAGTATTTAATGAAATAGGTTTGTACAAAAATTCAGATTATTTCGTTAGATTCCGAGGTTGACGACTTTTTTTGACTAAGATAATTGGATTAAAAGGTCTCTTCGGAAGTTTCGTGAAATAATATTTTAAGATTGGTTAGGACTTAAATAAGCTAATATAACTATGGTCATCAAATTTTCACAAAAAATTTACAAGAGTTTTTATTAAAGTCGTCTTAGCACTTAACGCAAAAACCCATTATTTCAAAATTCTAGAAATTATACACCTAACCCTCGGTGAAGACTAACATATTGTGATAGGTGGTCGGAAAAAGAACTGATTCGGCAGTGCAGACACTCATTCCAAGGCTTGAGGCCATTTGTTTTAACCTACGTTTTTGTCCACTTTTTTAGGTGATCAATTAGAGAAGCAGTTATACATAAACTAAACCCTACTCGCTACTCAAGGTATATCCCCTGCGCAGTTGGTTACGCGATAACCAACTGAACCACTACGATTCGCGAATTTAGTGTTAAGATTTGAAGAACCGGGTGTGAAAAAAAATCATATTTTTATTAAAAAATTATTCCGGATGGCTAAAATGCTCGTTTGTCGGGATTTTTTTGTTCCGTTTCTTAACTGAGTAATGAACTGATTTAGTAAAATTCTAATACGGTTTTTTTCGTTTTGAATGTAATGTGTTGTTAAAATTTTATGCAAATCACAAGAGAATAAAATTGCAGTTTCAAAGCTTTGAATTAATAATACAACTTTGTAATAAAGTTGTCTACAAATGTATGTTTGTAAACACTTAGAATAAGATAGTAGTAGGTATTACATAAATAAAGTATAATTTATATATTTTTTTACTCCCAAGATAGTTCTCATACATTTTCTCAAACACTGAATTTTGGCTATTTTTTTACTAGGCAGAATATTAATTACATTTGAACAATGTTGTAAATTACTATGGTCTCTTAATATTCATCTATTTATTCAACTCTTGTTGAAGCCTTATACTTTTAGCATACCTGTTGTACCCAATTCCCCACACTCTCTGTATCGTTCATCGGAATTTAATTACCTGAGACTTGCGGAGAACGGAGATTTAATAATTTGAATCTCATGGTTTGAGAATAATAAAAAGTTTTTGCACTTATTTCTTTGTATTATTTAATATATGCAATAGAGAAAAGTTTATTGAACTAATCGAGCCGGTCACGCGTTGCTGTGACTTAGTTATAATACAATCAATTAATATTATCCTTACTTATTCATTTATTCAAAATTTGAAGTAGATTGGACCAAGGAATCAAGTTGCACCATACAAAATTTTTTAGTTCGGGAGGGGGGGGGTGGTGGTTCAACTGTTTGCAGCCTTTGTGGGTACATTGTGCAGGGTATAAAAATGTATCCTATTAACGTACACTTAAAACATTTAAAAAAATGTTTTTCCAACAATCGGACTGTAGCAGTAAAATGACGTATCTCTTACGATACTTACATTTACGTGTAGTTTGTGCTAATTTTACTATATCTACCTAGATTTGTTTATGTAAATAATAATAATAATAATACTAATAATATACCTACCTTTTGATGTTGCTCATGGACCGTAGTTGGTATAATATACCTACTCATTTTCAAGTGATAAGAGATAGTATTATATCAAGATACATGTAATCTGGGCACTTAATAACCTGAATGTATTACTGATAGGCAATTTTCGTACAATAGCTAAAAAAATTGTTTTGATTCCAGGATATTTTTAACTGTTTCTTACATATTAACCTTTTTTGAAACCATGTGAAAATTTAGCTGCTAAAATAAGCGAAAATTTGAGAAGTTGAAAGAAGTCAGTAGGAGGGGGTTAAAAGTCAGAAAGAAACATCCCGATCTGGAAAACTGTAACGATTTGATTCATGCCGAAAACAGCTCAGGCAGGAAACAGAAGATAAAAATTGTAAAAGTAAGGTATCAAGGAAAAGAAAAATAATTTTTCAAAGACAAAAAGTAAAATGTAGAAATAGTTTTTGGCTTCTTTATGCAACGTCAATGTAGTTAACTATAGTAAAATACCGATTTTTTAATTGTAATTTTGCCTTTTAATGTAAACACTGGAGCGAAAATGCACAATTGTTCTTATATTTGAAAAAAAGAATCAAAAAATTATTTTTTATGATAAATGCAACATTATTTTTTGTTTTTAAACAATTTCTTCTTCTTCTTGATGCTTCTCCGAGCCGAAAACGTTCAGGTATCGTAAGCTTGTTAGGATAAGATCAACTGACAATTTTTAAGATTCCGACATCCCCTTGTGAGCCACTATCTATGTCATCCTAGATCATTAATTCATCAAATCTCAATTTAGAAAAAAATGCATTCAAATTTCTAATCAAATTTGTATACCATGTATATATGAAATATACATAGTATATTAAGTTTAGTCCCAAGTTTGTAACGCTTAAAAATAATGATGCTAGGAAAAAAATGTTGTCATAGGTGTTCATAAAATCACCTAATTAGTCCATTTCCGGTTGTCCGTCCGTCCGTCCGTCTGTGGACACGATAACTCAAAAACGAAAAAAGATATCGAGCTGAAATTTTACAGCGTACTCAGGACGTAAAAAGTGAGGTCAAGTTCGTAAATGAGCATCATAGGTCAATTGGGTCTTGGGTCAGTAGGACCCATCTTGTAAACCGTTAGAGATAGAACAAAAGTTTAAATGTAAAAAATGATTCTTATCAAAAATTAAACAACTTTTGTTTGAAACATTTTTTCGTAAACATCACTGTTTACCCGTGAGGGCGCCAGTTAGGCGGAAATTTTATAATATGTACTATACTTGATTATCAGTTATGTATGTGTCACATGTTTGTATGTGTAATGTGATAAAGAAATCAACACTGACTATGCATAGTATTTGAACAATTAACTCAGTCAATTGTTTGTTTTCCCTTGTTCCTATTATAATGAATACTCATCTAGGTAATATCGCCACCTAGTCTTAGCTATCTGGAAATTTTTGTTTGTGGCTATGAAATCTATGGAGTGGAGTTTGCAATTCTCTCGAGTAAGTATTATAAATAATGCTCGTATCTCATGTAGAGTACATAGGGACTACAGCAGTTACCTTGAGCAAGTGAGCTATTTTAATTATTTTGGGCGAGAATTTTCTTCTAGTTATTTTATTTCGAATATTCAAAATTAATTTATGAAATATACATAATATTTATGTACAGACGATAATTTTAACGAATTTAATATTCTCAAGGGTATTTGAATATGGTAGCTTAACACCGAAATGGATATTTAGGTCATTTTCAAAATGATATCACACATAAAAAATATTCATAATTTTGGTAAATCGCTATTTATTCTGGAGGTTTGTGTTAACATGATTCATGTAGAGCAATGAAATTTAAGTTTATATTCTGTAAAAATAATTATTTGAAAATCATTTGCCAAAAAAACATGCAAGAAAGAGTTTAACGTTAGGCTAGTAACAGGAGATAACAGTAGTTTTTATGAACTACAGCTTCTGCTAGCTATAAAGCTGTCAGAGAAATAAGAAAGCGGTTAGAATGGTAAGATTTGTCAATATGTCGAACTGTAGAAATAAGTGTCCAGATTGTCGTTCAAGGTTTTTAATCTAACACAAACCTAGTCCGAGCAGCTATTATGTATTTTACAAAAAATGCCGACTTACATAGCAATAATTACACTAAATTTACCATTGCACAGTATTATATTCTTAGTAATTTTTCATACAAGAACCTTATCCCAATGCATAATGATTAGTCGAATTTATTTTTTATTTCCGATGGTCAGCCAACGAACTCATGAAAAATTCATTATTTAATTGAATCCCTTATCAGCCATTTTTGGTTTTTCTATTCCCATACGTATCTTCTACACTCTCACTTACGATCTGGTTTTCTGATAGACTGAGGTCTTTCAACTTTTATGAAGAAAATTGATTTACGTTTCGACGCTTTTGTAGAGTTGTGGTATACATTGCAATCATGTTAAGAATTTATATATGTATTTATATTTATATTTTGTACAATTTTTAGTACATAGATCTCAAGGTGAATGTCTGAAAAATGTTAACATTTTCATGATTAAATAAATATAGAACAATACAATTACTGACTGGTCTGTATTATACCTAGCAAGCTTATTCATTCGGAGTGGCCAAGTAAAGCTTTTGAATTTTTGATCAGTTAAAATTATTTTGTTCTTTGTTTTCAGTGTAAAAAGTTTATTATTATTTTGTTTACAGAGATGGTAAAAAATTATGCAAACCTCATACTAATTTCAAACGGTATGAGATAAGGGCTAACATTTTTATAAGTGCATGAAGACTACCACAATAATATTTTTCACGCAGCGCCTTTCGGGTAGATCGGACCACATTGTGTATTTTCTCAATGTTCCTTCTATTGTGCGAGCACATATAGCGAAAAAAAAAAACTACGAAAATTGACTATTTTGAAGTCATTGTAATCCGTGAAATGTCGGAGCAAGCTTTTTCAAAATCCGTTATATTTATCTAAAACGACGGGTATTGAAGTAAACATCTGGACTACACAATCAAATAAAAGAAAGCACTAAGGTAGCCTATATATATATGTATATAGTTGATGATTTATAATGACTTTCATACTGGCTCGTCCAAGGTCTACATTTAGGGCTGAATTTATTAAAAGTTACAGCAGCAAAGACAAAAACACCAACAATTCCATATTTTCCCGAATGCCAATGCTACCATTGAATCCCTTTGATTCGTAATGATTCTACTTGAGGTAGAGAATAGCTGCTGTTTTTTAGTGAAATTAAGGTTTCCTAGTCACTTGATTTCCTCTGCCAATTGTATAGTAAGCCAGTGAAATTTTCGGTTTTGGGATGTGCGCATTCTTTTCACTCAGTTTTCTCTGTTTATTCGATCGTACTGAGAATGAAAATGATCTTCTTTCGATCTGCCAGCCTAATTATTCAGATGGAAAAATGTCAGAAAAATGCTCACCGCTTCAAATTGCTGTGAACACAATTGCAAAGTCAAAAAAGTTTACAAGGTCTACATTTAGGGCTGAGAATGAAAATGATTTTCTTTCGATCTGCCAGCACGTTTGTTCAGCTGGAAAGATATCAGAAAAATACTCATCGCCTCGAATGACTGTGAACATAATTGCAAGGTAAAAAAAGTTGGACATGCTATGTTGGCACATCAAAAGGAGTTACTTTTTGTATTCAACATGAGTAATATAATAGGAAAAAACAAGTAACAATAGCTCGCATATCTTGTGTCAAAACTTTCACTGACCAGCGCACTAGTATATCCGCTTCTTAAGTGATAAACCGATACCCGCCTAACTGTAGCACTCTGTATGCGTGCCATCATATTATTATCATCCACTTCTTCTTCCAGTACAAAATACAGTACTTGTACTTGTATTTAACATAAAACTTTGTACTAAGATAGCGGAGGATGGTGTAGTAAGAGTGTAGTAAGTAGAGTAAGTAGAGTTAGTAAGTGGTGGTACGCTGAAAACAATAAGGTATCATCATAATAACAACAATACTACATATAAAACTAAAGGGTACTTGTTTCTCTCCATTTATTTCCTTTTCCATTTAGTTGGTATAACAGTGGTTGGAATATCATATGGTTTTATATTATAGAGAATGATTCTAATTGTTCAAATCAATTTTGGTATACGAACAAAAGCTTTAAAATTCGTGTCACAGACACATCATATAGCTAGTTCAGATGAATACTTAATTTTTAAGTATATATACCTACTTTCATTTTTCTTAGTCTTAGTTTTTCTTAGGTGATATAATTGACGGATCATTCGGTCAACAGAACTAGTCTCGAAAATGCAGAGAAAATTTCAAATCATCTGTAGGAGAGAGAGATATTAACTCAGTTTTAAAGTAATGAAACATCATTATTCACGGAACAATGAAGCAAAAAGAGGCAGGCATACGTGAATGAATGCGATAAGCTAGTAGAAAAGTGGATCATCCTCCAGTCATGAGCGGTTGAAGTAAAGAAGCCATAAAACAGGATTTTTCATGTTATGTCCTTTTAACGCCGTGATGATCTGTGCGGAGCGTGGTTCTGGCGGATACTGTTATGCACAGTTATTCTCTGCAAGGTTCTCGAAAGTTGGGGACGGAAAAGAGTAGCTCGGAGGAATCTGACTACTTTCCTTGATCATTGTGTTACAGAATGCATAATGTAATTATCTACGGAGAAAATGTAAAAATACAAGGATTTTGCTTTAGAATACATATAAAGGGTCGAAATTACCAAGGTAAACTTTTTCTCAGAGTTTGATGAGTTCAATATCTAGTGTAGATACTCAAATTAGATGAATGTATACATATAATAGTATGGTTTCAAGCTTTTTATTTTGATCCAAGTTTCAAGGTTACATCGTAGTTGAGCATAGAGATGATAAAATTTCAAGGGCTTTAAACTATCGTTAAATTTATTAATGAATATTATCAACTTAGTAGCTCTAAACGGTAATTTTTGAGATTGTCGTCTTGTTTCCATGGAAAATTATGTTATAATATAGTGAAAACAAGTTGAGAGACAAACCATATATAATTTTCCACGAAATTTTATGATATCCTCGTGCAGTAACGTTACTAAATGATAATATGATGTCACTGGCACTTGAATTTACAGTTTAGAAAAACCATTTACAATCGTAAAATTATGTGAAAAATCAACTTTAAAAATTTGTCTTAATAATTCTTAGTAAAGTTTCGAAAATAATAAAATTAAAAAATATGCAACTTCTCTATTATGTAAATACCGCTGATGTTATAGCGTTATTCTAACTCTATAATAATTTTCGAATCATCTACATTTACCATTTACGATAGACAAAGTTGCTTTACAACAACAGAAAGAATAATATCATGTTAGAATTTAATAATTCAAAAACAATTCAACGTTACTGGTCATTATTATTATTAACAAAAACAGAGGTAGATGTATAATATATCTGTGTTGTGTATAGGTACTTTGTTCTAAAACATAATATAATATATTCACATTTCAGTGGAGTCATCTGTATTTATATATACCTAGTTCAGGAGCTGACATGAATTTCTAGGTAAAAACCATAATCGTCCGATGCTTAGTTGGTAGGTTCATTGTTGGTGACAAGACCAAATTTTTGTCGTCGTTACACATGGCTGGGTGGTCCGGTGTTTTTTAAATTATTGGGAATCATTGAACTACTGGGTGGGTCTAAATTTGGAAAACTATGGAAACCTAAAAACCCACAACCAACCGACTACATTTTAAGTACCGTGGCCATAACAATTCAGTTGAAATATAAACTATTTTCACTTATATTGCATAGTTTTAATATGGCTGCCGATAGAAAACATATCAGTACATTTTTTCCGGCCATGGCTTAGGTTTCATGAAGGCAAAATATCCCTAGGGGAATCTTAGTATGCCAAACTCTATGATGCATATCTGAAATGTCGTCGGTTTATCTCGGCTTCTTTTAAAGAAGGTGAAATAAGATATTTTGCTTTATAAATTTGAATGTATGTAAGTAATCCTTTTCCCTAAGGCTGGATAATTTTCGAATAATGCACCTTAAAAGTTAAAAATACTAATACAGGTAGGTAGGTCGCTGGAGTTATTCTAGGGAGAGTTGGAAAATTATTATATTGTGTTTGTGTTATCAGCTTTATTAAAACAACTCGCATATATTTAGAAGAAAGGTTAATACCTATTCGATAACCAACAGTTTTTATTTAAGCTATTATTTAAATAAGAAAAAGCTCGTTTTGTTAAAGTTCGAGAAGCACTATCTGAAAATTTACTTGCAAACTGAAATAATCCAAGCGCCTTTATTATACCGGTTTTCCATCTAAATGGGCAAATAAAAACTAAACACGAACTCATGTCGAATAAAATAAAACTGCGACTTTTTACAAATTTTTTGAAGACTGGCAATGTAATGGCTATTACAGTTTCAGTTATGTTTTTGTTTTTCAGGTTTTTACAAAATATAAACACAACATAAACTCAACTGTCTGTTTAGTGGAAAACCGGCATTATAACTAACTATATGTGTTTAAACTTCAAGTAAAATTGAGTAGGTAGTTTTATTTATAAACAATAGTCTATTTTTTCCTAAGAGTTTTGAATTGTTATTTGACTTCATAGTCTACACAATTAAATATTTCACCATTACAGTAAAAAAAAACCCTGCAAATGATTCCACAAGACTTTTTTACTATCGATTTTTGAAATACTTTGTCAAATATTTTTTGTAGTTACAAACACGACGACTTCAATTTCCATATACGTGTTGGGATATATAAATGTTGGGATACACATTTCAGCGCTCTAGAAAGTTAAGGCCACCATAAGTTCAGAACTTATACAACTCTTATTAATTATTTAATAAATTAATTATAATATATGAATATATAAGATATAATATAACTGATTCAATAGATAAGATTCCTATAATTTGGAATGTAATAAATATTGCTAGGTATTTTGATTAAATAAATGCGGATCATATTCATATTCGTAGTCATTATCATGATGATATCTTTTATAATGTGGATCGCATCCATACATTCGATTCAATCTTACAATATCGAATTTGCTGAAATCATTACGTTGTCCAATCTTAACTGGTGCACGAATAGTTGTTTTATTATTTTTTGAAAAAGCTTTAGCATCATAATGCAATACGCTTCCATAATCGTAGCGTGTACCAAAGTGTGAATATATACGTGGATCATATTTAAAAAAATTATAAATCATTTCTACAAAAAAAAAAAAAAAAATACACAAATACAAGCTGATCTGGCATTCTTGATTGTTATAAGGGTATCAAAACAGTTAGATCAACATCCGAGTCATAATTGTCTTATACAGGGTGGAACATTTTAATCTCAAATTTAATTTAATTTAATCTAAAGGGATACTTTCTGCGAATGAAGGCGTTTCTTTAGACGTTCTTCGCCAAAAATAAAAAAATAATTCTAATCCACTTCTCAAAAATGTCCATGACAAAATTTTTTACTGAAAATTTAAAACTACAATCTTTTTCTCTCAAAACTTACGAGGATAAATATTTTCTAACTGAAGCGTTATATAGTTATCCCGGTCATATGCACCATGCTCATGGAGAAATCCTAAGGCATGTAGAAATTCATGAATAATGGAACCACTTCTTAAACATCCAATTCCAACTGGATGTGGGTGCAAATTTAATTGTTGTGCACCGCCTTGTCTTCCCACAGGAGAAAAGCAACCATTTTCTAAAGCCTAATAAATAAACTATTTTTATTGTTCAGGAAAATTTGTGAGGGTTTTATAGGCTCACTCATTAGAAAAGCACTTAACTAGAGAATAAACTTTATCCACTTTTTTTTTTTGGAACGTTGAATAACTCTATTTTGCTTGCTAATTCTATGATGAATAAGTTTGGAATTTTAATTAAATATAATAATTTTTGACATCACCGATGGTTAAATAATGTATTGGTAAGTAAAAAGTACCTAGCTAAAATTTCTTCATTTGGGTTTCAGGAGTGATGTGTATATAAAGGGTGCAAAGACTCAAAAAGCTTAGTCTGAGTTTTCGAAATTATTAGCCGATGAGACATGAATAGTTTCTAGGAATCGTCCTGTAATGTATATTACCGTCTACTTCGATAACTTCTATAAAAGAAAATCTTTGTATGTTTACCGTAATCGCAACATAATCCATATCGTGGGATCTTTTATGTCTGACTTTAATACAAGTCCTTTTTTTGAATTCTTTGAGCACTTTTGCAATATGTTGTCTCTGGCTTTTAGCTAAAATTGATAAATTTTCCATAACTGGAATTATAGATTAGGCATCTATGCTTTTGGATCTTATTGACATATCTTCGAAAAATACGAATACGAATGTTACCTCCTAATATTATCCCCATCACTTCCAGTCGAATGCACTACGAATATACTACAGTTTGGATTAAAATGTTCTTGACGTATTTATGAATTTCAAGTACAGTTGTAGAGTTAAAGTAAACAAAAATGTATTTTTATAATTAAAAAAAAAACCGTTGTTGACTCCCAAAACCCATAAAAAGACGTAGGTAGGTAAGCCCCGTACATTTGTTGCAAACATTATTGTATTAGTGTATTTCGAAGATATATCTGACAAAAAAATTACTGTAAACTCCGCCATCAGCAAATATATATGGAACTTCTCTACGATGCCACATGGAATTCACATCACCAAGTTTATTAAATTTTCCTGTTAAAACGATATCTCCTTCAAATTGACCACTTAATTGCCAAACATTTTGCGGATCAAATTCCTTATACTCCTTCAGACGTTTCTCTGTAAGTTAATTTGTGGAAATATTTTAGTTTTTTAAATGAAAATTTGGTAGACGATTTTATCTCGATTAATCATTGGCTTTGATGGCTTTGATTTAGAAATCACATAGGTAAGAAAATATAATAAATGAGGACAAAATTAATTTTTCTGACACCCGTCAAATCGGAGATTGTCCAGCCCGATTATCTAGACACCTTTCCAGAAATTCTCTTGGCGGGGTTTTAAAAAATTTAACAGAGGAAAACGTCCTCCGAAAAATTTGGTTTTACTCGATTAATCTCTTACTGAATGCGGTTATTTTGTTTTTCAAACTTACTTTCTAGTGGCGTTAATGGAAACACAAGATGACGATCAAATGAAGCACAGTATGTTAAAAAATATAGAATAATTATGAAACTCAATAAAAGCTTCATATTGATAAGATTGTAAAATTAAAAAAAAAAAAAAACTCTCCAGTGTGGCAATCGAAATAATATTCTTCATTTTGGTTCAGGTGTACCAAAGTTGTCAAGAAGGAAAACAATTTTATATATATATATATGGTGAGTCTACGACGAGCTAAGAGAGTCTTTATCAAACGGAGCAATAACTTTTCTTCTTAGATATGCTTTTGATTTTGCAAAACCTATGGATTAAAAAGATTATACTGTGATTTATCTTAAATTCATTATGGGGGTACTGAATTAGAAAATTGAATTTGCGTTTCCATAGACTTGTCATATATTTTAATCATTGCATCTGTCAAATCACAAATATAAATGAAAATAACAAAATTTAAAAGTGAGAATGGAGAAAATAATCTCCAATACAATTTTTTTTATCTGGAAAAGTCCCATAGAGGCTACAGGCCCAAGTTTTGGTAAATCTTTGTGAATACTTCATTGCCAAGAATTTCTATTGGTACGTGTTCATTAGATTCTGCTACATGGGAAAATTTTCGGCAGTGGAGCATTCTTTTTCATGGACCTCCAGAAATTTTTAATTTCATCTACAAGCTTGAAATTAACTTTACTTTTGCTATTTGGTGATGTGTTTCAATAAAACTTATTTATGTATGTCAATTTCAAACTTGTGTGCATTGTCAAATAAATTTATTATACTCCGTGAAAGGCAACACCCCATTACTGAGAATTTTCTAATGAAGGAAGTTTTGAAACAATTCGTAAAGCCTCACAAGGCTTGCGGTTGTAATCTTAAAAAGCTTAGATAATTTTTGAGGAATTGTGTTATTTTATTTCGAATTCTACTTCATTTGAAATGCAAGACTAGAACGGTTACAATGTTTCGCCCTTGATTTGTTTACAATAGTTTATATTCAGTTTATGAGTGAACAAATTTTATAATAAACTAAAAAATTCATAAAATGTGAATATTATTTTTTAAACAAAAGTAATAAAAAAAACTGTTTGAAGTCCACGAAAATAAAAAATTCACAAATGCGCAACAACAACAAAATTATTTAAAAAAACACAAAGTTGAGAACAATTTTAATATGTTCTTCGATTAACAGTGTGTCTATCAGTGACAGTTTGCAAGAAAACGAAAAATGATAAAATTTTTACGGGAATAAGTCATACTGCGAATCTTTCTCATAAGAATGTTTTGAAAATTCTATTTGGAATTAATAGACTTTGAACAAAAATGTACTTTTCCATTATACCATCCCCAAGTTTGATTGATTTAAGTAAATACACTCTAGACGGATAGCATATCACAGGGAAATTTTAGTCAGGCAGGTCAAAAAATCTGCAGACCAAATTAGCAACGAGTGACTTTCAGTGAAAGAATCAATTGAATTAAAATGATGATTTAGCTGATTAGTCGAAAGAGCTAATTAAATTGAAACTGGTATTAATAATACAATAAGTTTTTGATTTAGGCGACATTAGACTGAATTTAAAACTTTATCTAGGTATTTTAGTCCTCAATTGACCTCAAAACAAAATAGCAAAAATGGGAAGGAGGCAATACCCTATTTTTTTCTTGAAAATGATTTTGATCATGTTTGTTCAAAATCTATCGATTCTGCAAAAGAATTTAGTGTGGGAAGAGAGGTAATTCAAAAAAACGATCTCAGAAAACTGTGTAGAAATTAACAAGAAAAAAAGAAAACAATTTTTATGATGAATAACTTGGCAAAAACAAAAAAATTGTCTTTTGTCGTCAAGGTAACTCCATTGATGGACACACTGCATTTGTATGATTTTGGTTGAAGTTTATGTTGAACTATAAAACAAACAAGTGAAAACAAACAATTGACTGGGTTAATTGTTGAAATACCATGTATAGACAGTGTTGATGAAGCAATCGTTTGTTTTTTGACGTCACGTTAATAAAAAAAGATATCCACTTTTAAATAGCTACACACACACTGATATTCCCATATTAATGCATACTATAAAATTTGCACCTAATAAGCGCCCTCGTGAGTAAACAGTGAAGTTTACAAAAAAGTTTTTCAAACAAAAGTTGTTTATTTTTTTATAAAGAACATTTTTTACATTTAAACTTTTGTTCTATCTCTAACGGTTTACAAGATGGGTCCTACGGACCCAAGACCCAATTGACCCATATTGCTCATTTACGAACTTGACCTCAGTTTTTAGGTCCTGAGTACGCTATAAAAATTTCATCTTGATATCTCTTTTCGTTTTTGAGTAATCGTGTCCACAGACGGACGGACGGACGGACGGTCGGACGGACGGACGGACGGACAACCGGAAATGGACTAATTAGGTGATTCTATGAACACCTATACCAAAATTTTTTTCGTAGCATGAATATTTTTAGGCGTTACAAACTTTGGACTAAACTTAATATACTATGTATATTTCATATATACATGGTATAAAAACGAGTATTCAATTCATTCGATATTTGTAATTTCAGATCGTTTTGTTTGTAATAAAAATAACCATTAACTGCACACATGTTAACGTAAATGTATTACCAATATATACCGATAACGAACGTAGAAAAAAAAACCAGTATGGTTCGAGCAAATAATACGTTACACCCGATAAAAAGTTTTTAACCCCCGACGAAAAAGACGGGTGTAAGATGTTTGATATGACTAAACTTAGTATACCTTGATATTTTTCATATTTACATGGTATAATACAATCGTAGTTCAAGTATTAGGTATAATAAATTCGATAACGATTAAAAAACGATAAAGTTATTCCAAGGTTGAATTTACTGATTAAATTTTTAAGTAAATGGCAAGAATATTTTATGACTTCAATCGTTAAAAATCACTCCGTGTAGTAACATATTTTATATTTTATATTTTAAAATCGTATATTAATATCAAAATAATAACCACCTGCTGTTTGACCCATATATTATTTAATCACAGCAAGATACTAATAAAATATGGGTAAAAATGCTTCTCTAGGTATTTGAAATCGTATATCATTACAAGAAAAGTTTCTGTAAATTTAAAAAAAAAATTAATATTTTTAAAATTATTAACTTGAAGAAATTTACACTTAAAGTTTATAAAAGATAACGGTTTACATTCATTTCCTGGTCATTTTATATTTTCAGATATTTGCCATTTTCGAAATTGCACATTCATTATATAGATAAGGTTTGCAACTAGCAACGTTGTAAAAATTTATCTCAAGATGTTCGTCTAAACCTGAGAGTGCGTTGCGTTTATTACATTTAATGTTACGGATTACCAAAAAGCTGTAAAAATTGCAAATTTTAAAATCATTTCAAGGCAATTTAAAAATCGTTACTTTATCTACGCCACTAAAATGTGAAAAGAATTATTGAGAAAACTAGAACTATAAAAAAGTAGCTATAGGACAATCCTACTAAGGAAGACTCTATCTTCCAATTTTAATTGGAACATTATTAAAGGTCACTTTATAGATATAGAATATTGTACAGATGTAAGGCTTCGCCATAATACTATTATTATTATACTATTTTTGGTTTGTTTTGACAACCGAAAAATGATTTTGAAAATAAAATTAAATGACTTTAAAAAGAATATAATAATAGTAATATCAAAAGAATTTTTAAAAACGCACAACGCGACTAAAGTACAAAATTTACATGAAAAACACTTTTCAGAAAATTACAAATATCAACAACACAGGAGAGCAATATTATTAAAAACGACCGGAATCAGATGTTAAAACGCAATAATTCAAAATTTCTACAAGATAAACGTAGTCTCAGCGCATTTTAGACAAATATAGTATCAGCGCATTCGATAATAGTTCTATAATCTTCTTAATCAATGATCAACTGGGTGATTTAATGAAAAGTTCATTTTTTTACTATCGCGGCGCTGAGATCTTAAAAATATACTCAGTAAATTGACAGAAATTTGCTAATTTGATGTGATGAAAATGCGTGTGCTAATAAACTATTTACGCAAAATAAGTGAAAAATTTTTTATGTAATCTAAATTATTACCAGATAGTTTTGTCATTGCTAACACTATACCAAATATTATTGTAGTAACAAATTATTCTAATTTTATTATTTTCGTTTCTACCCTCCTTGGCGACGGTTTTAACACTTATGTATCGTTAATTTTCCAGTTGATTTGTACAATATAAACCAGGCTTAACAGTCTCTCTCAAATATTTGGTATACGTTAACAGATTTAAATAGTTATTGCATGCATATAAGAACGGTGTAAAAGTGATATATGTATAGTTACAGATTATATACAGATTATAGGTTGTAGACCGACCATTGAATTTTATTTGTTATTATAGCCATAATATATGTCAGGAAATGCTTGTACTTTATGTGAATAAGAAAATATATTTGAATATTATGTTTCATCTAAATAAAAACTGTTGGAAAATCAATGGTAAAATCATGTTTTATGTATTTGTTCCATGTGTTAAAGCGAAATATTATGAAAATTATGTTCTCTCTCTTTCTGTCTATGTTTATAAATACAATGTTAAATGTAAAAATTATGGTTTATAAGGAAATAATTTGTAATTTTTCTTCCAAGGGATTAATAATAATTTTGGCAAACTCAAAAATTTCATTACTTAGCATTGGTTTTCATCCTTGAAACTTGCCATTCTTGACTTATACCAAACATTCATTTCTCAGAAATGGTAACTTTTACGAAATGTTAACTGGAGAATCTTTTTTATTGTATAAAATAAGCCAAAAAACTCCCTATATTTGTTTACATAAATTCCACCTCAAAAATTCAATTTCCTTATTTGTTTATATAAATTTTTCGATCAATTTTAGTTTGAATATTTCGAAAAGTCGAAAGTTTTGAAAAATTGACTTTTCAAAATGTGCTTCAATGATACTTTTTGCTTAGCTTAATTGATTCTTCTATCGATTCCCTTTGGTCGTTGTCAATTTCACCATCAATTTTTCATATCCTAGAAGAGGTGGTTACCACCCTCTGGATAAATGCACTACTCGGAACCGTATCACTTTTGATCTAGAGAATGAAATAAGCTTAAATTCAAATTTTCATCAAACTCGAACTATAGATCAAAATTAAAAGGTTCTGTCTTTTTTACTCCTTCAATAAGGAGTATTTGCATATGTTTTATTCTTATATGCGGACTAAATGAGGGTACTTTTTCGAGTTCTATAATTTTTACGAAATTGTATATCTTTCCCATCCATTGTATAGTTTATAAATGCGGAATTACTTATTTTTGCTGGTATATTGATCTCTAAGCAAATTTCTAACTTTTTAGTTTTTGAAATATTTTAAATTAATGGGGATTTCTCATTTAGAAATTCGAAAAAACACTCATTTTTAGTATTAAAACATTCATTTTTAGTAAAAAAAAAAAGAAAAAAACTAGACAATAAACCATTGAAAATTAATTTTTATTGCTTTTTTGGTTTTTACAGCCACAAAAAAAGAGTGACTGTTTTCTAGCTAGTTAGAAGTAAATTGATTACTTTCTATTATAAGTAATCAAAAAAACTTTTTGATAAAGTAAAAAACGTCGTACTAATTTGAAAACGCAGTTTCGAAAAAAACGCGCTTAAAGTTGTTTACAATCTTTCGTATCGAAACTGGTTTATGAATACAGCTACAGCTAAAGAGCATTTCTATGTGTAATTGGTTTTTAGGAAGTCCTTTAAAAGAAAAGCGACCACAGAATATTCAAGAGCTTTATATAGAATATTTATGTTACACGAATCTTTAGTTCTTAGTTACATAGATACGTATCTATCTACTACGAAATGTAATCGTTTCTATAAAGTATTTTATCTATGGAAGAGGAGTTACATGGTAGTTAAACACATACTTAAATGGAGAATATATTAATGTCTTTTTATATTTATAGTCAAAACCGACATTATAACGACATTGAATGGACTAACAATATTCATCGTTGTAACCGATAGTCGTTATAAGTGATAAGCTCATTTTTATATTAAAGTGAAAGTATATGTACACTTGTTGGTCATTATTGCTGACTGATTCCAATTACAATTGATCTCTACGATCTATAAATGAGTTCAGAAGATCCAAAAAAAAAAGTTAATACGGCTCAAAATAAAGATTAACCCTTATATGAGGCACCTGGGTATCTGTTGTATTTTCAATTAAAAGAAAAAGTATATTGTGCGTATTAAAAATGGCTGTGGTCTTAAGAGCTCTTAACTTTTTGAAAACCATACTTTTTTTTTGGGGGTTGATAATTAAATATAAAAATATCCTAATACTTTTTTCTTAATAGCCACCGTTCCGGAGATATAAAGATTTAAAAAGTTGGATTTTGGTTTTGACTGTAGTTTGAAGTTATGGTTACTTTATGCCTCTTGCAATATAGCGTTAAATTATATATACGGTCCTTTAAAAATTAAAGGGGCTGTTATATTTTTGATAAATATTCCATAAAATTCTAAATTCAAAAAACTGTACAAAAAAATATTTTTGAAATGAATACCTCCAAAAATATTTTCCTTGTGTGCAATTTATTTATGTTTTAAAGTAGATGTAATCGATCGCTTGAAACATAAGGAAAATGATTGATTAAATTAAATCTATATTCAATCTTTTTTTTCGAATTACAGGAACTTGTCATAATCATAAGATTGGGTAAATGAAGGACAAGAAAAGTATGCAGCTATGGTTCTGTCTTTATTAGGAACAGATGATGAAGTCGATGGCAAATTATCAAATTTAAATGAATATTCAGGAAACTTTAATTTAAAATATAAAAATTCATTTCCATTTTTTTTTTATTCGATTATACAGGTTTTATACATTTTATTCTTAATAATCATAATTAATATGTCAAACATGACATTATATGTAGAAAATGTTATTATAAACACGTTTTATGAATAATAATTTTAAACATCAAATTAAAATACGTGATTCCATTTAGTTCAATAAAATATTCTTGATATTTTGCTAATATAATAAAGTTGGTGTGTTTATATATGTGAAGAACGATTAGTATTCTTGAAAAAAAAATTTTATAAAAAATACTTTTAGCGGCAAGCTTTTATTTTACTAAAAAGTAGAAAATAATTTTATCTATGAGTCACTCATAAACAACTATTTGTAAAAGCTTGAGGCGCTTAATATCAAGAATGAATCGAAAAATAAATAGGCATGTGGAAAACTAAAAACACGCTTGTTGTTTATTCTAAGTATATATGTATAGTATGGTTATCGGTAGTATAATAAATGTATATAACTGATGATGTCCTATGCATGGATATGATATTAGAGATTTTCATACAAACATACATACATGCATACAGGTGAAGCTGATAAAAGCGTGTTAAAAAAATGAGGGTCTTGAAGTAATAAGCTATTATACTGGTGATGAAGACCAATCCCATTAATGAATATGCAATGGCCTCCTGCGAAATCGATATTAATATTTGTTTAATGTCAGTTTATGTCTTATGTCAGTTTACTTCTACGCTTTAAGGAAAATGAGAGGATTTTATGATAATGCAGATAGGATGAAGACTGTTTGTTAATGTAGTTTTGCTTCCGAGTAAACTAATAAATAATAAATAAAATGTTTTACGAAAAAAGTAAAAATTTTTGATTCTTTAACTGTTTATTTACAAGAGCACAGTAGCACATTGCTTTATAAAACATATTCGATATAAATCACTTTATTTATTGGTGGAGTAAGTTATACCATATTCCGGTTTTAAGTATTTTACTATTGAAAACACATCGATGTCTCTAAAGCTGAAAAATTTATAAACATTTTATTAAATTTTGGAGATGTAAAGTTTCAACGTAAATTGATGAAAATGTTTTTGAAACTTCTGTATCCGCTAAACACAAACGATTGAGAACTCAATGATGACTTTTCTAAAGCGGAACGCATGCAAGAAGTTTTTGCAACAATTTTGCCAGATCTTCAAATAATATATCGATAAAAAATCAACTGAAACATTGTATTTATATAATAATAACCTAATAGACATCTATTAAGTGACACATTAATTTACACCTGTAAAGTTTCACATTATGAATTTTATAACGATCAGAATGAACTTTGAATAAAGTTCGTACACCAACCATACTTTATATAGAAATGTATTTAAGTATAAAGTTTGTTCAACAATAACAACATATACTACTTACTCTCAAGCATAATTAACTTTCAACAAAACAAAGTGTATTCTAGTTTACTTAGTTCATGTTGCATGGATTCCTTACACTCTTTACACAATGTCTCAGAAAATTATTTTAAACTAGGAGAAAAGGAAAATAATTTTGACGTGTAAAATTTTATTATCTCTTATTTCATAAACTCGCGGAGAGAACGATCAGACAAGCTTTCTAAAGAAAACCGCATCTTGTTTTTTTACTTACTTTCTGACACCCATAAAAATCACTGAAAGGTAATAACGATAATACTTCCCATAAAGGAAAAATAGTAAGAGTTTTAGTAGACTGGATGAATAAGTTTTTATGTATTATACCGGTTTTTCACTAAACGAATACACAAAAACAAAACTGAAATTCGAATCGAAAAAAAACAAAACTGCAACTTTTTACAAACTTTTTGGACACTGCCATTGTATTAGCCAATGTCTATAACAGTTTGAGTTTTGTTTTTGTAGCAGTTTGAGTTTTGTTTTTGTTTGTTCATTTAGTGGGAAACCGGCATTACAAGTAATTACAGGACTATTAAGACAACTATACTGCAGTAAAGACGATAAAGAAGTAGAATCAGTGTCGTATTTAAGGAAAAGAGCCCAGTGGGCAAAATGTCTAAATATAATTTTTTTAAGTCTTAGTTAATCAACTTGGTGCCCTTTGCCTCTTCCTGGTGCCTCTTTTGTGGTGCTCTTTTATGCAAATTTGTTTCTTTCTCCTTCGAGAGCCTAGTAGGCTCTTTTTTTGGCTTTTTCCCTGTAAAATGGGCGCTCTTAAATCTTGAAGAAGCATCTAAGTTATTTGTGGCATGGAAAAAGTATTTAGTTAAAATAACTAGCTTTTTCAAAAACTGAAACTAACTAAAAACAAAGTTTCTAGAGTGACTAAAATAGGCTTTTAATATAGACTAGCACAGCAAAGTTTTCCTAAAATGAGTTACAGATCATCTCAGCCAACTTAGCTACAACAAAATGAGCCAATTTTTGGAATATCACTGGTAACATCTCGAAAAAGTTGGTTTCAAGAGATCCGAATAAAGTGGAGATGAAATACTCCTAGCACTTTAGAGCGGTAGCGTCTACTGCATTTACTACTGCATTTCAGGCTGGATTAATGCATGGGCCCGACTGTGCCCAGGCCTAAGACTCCGAGTGTTCTGGGAAACCCTAACAATCAAATGAAAAAAAAAGTGAAAAAAGATCGATCAGAAAATTGAAGCCATGAATATTTTTGCACACTATTTATCCATAAACTGACAACATTTTTAAGAGACACCGTGTTTAATATATGAACTTCTAAGAAATTTGTTCAAATGTTATACTGTAATAGAGACAGGGTGGTAAATCTTATGGCAATATTATACATATGTTTTCCGTTTATAATTAAGATGCATGATTAAATATATAATTTATGATAATCAAGGTGCTTATAAATAATAAATATAAATAATGATCATAAAAACTTTGAAAGCTGCATGGATTTATTGCAATTTTACTAATACCTACCTTCTAAGTATGATGCATTAACTTCAAAAGTTATATTTAATACTAGATTGATACCCGCCCGCTTCACTGGGCTTAAAAGTAAAACTACCGCTTTATAGCCTTCACCCTCTCTTGATATACACAGTTTTCAATTTTGTTAAATGTAAAATAGTCATAATTCATTAAGTATATCAGAATAGTTGGCCGTTATTTGTTTGACATTTACTATTAAATATATAAATTAATGATTTCTTTAAAAATTTAAATAATGGTAAATGTCAAATTAAATAAAATTTTTTATTTTTTTTAATATTAGTTCACGTGTTAGTTCACTCATATCATGGGTGTGCAAAAGAAATAAAAAGTTCGCCATTTTTCCCGTCATATTGGATTTAATATGACATCATTTAGCTAACCATGTTTTGTTATCCAAACTAAACGTTTATGGAAAATTTCAGCTCAATCGGTTGAGGATAACTTTTTTAAATTCAGTTGCAAGATTTAATCCGAACATACATACACCCTGGTGGAAAAAATATTTGAAAAAGGAATAGAAATAGAATAAGTCTTAGGAATAAGGTTTTTGAATAAGAACTCTGAATAACTCTGAATTAGACTAGTCCGAAAACGTTGAGAAATTCAAAGTTCCTAAGACTTTTTCAGAATTTTTTATTCTTTCTACAAATATTTTTTCCACCAGGGCATACATGCATTGCAAGTAAGAAACAGAAACAAAATGTCTCAAAAATCATTTATCTGTCAGAAATGTGCCTTTATGAATTTAGCAAATAATCCTGTATTACTCATTCCATTATAAGTACTTTTATTATCCCTATAATAAGTACAAAAAAATATATAATTTAAATGGAAGATAGTAAAACAAAAAATTTCATTGAAATTACGAGTAACAGTGAAACGAATATTTATAGCAATCATTTAGAGTGAAAAATATATATTTTAGGTTTGTCCTTCTACTTTTTACAAAGTATCGTACTGTGTTCGAACTGGTTATGGTTCGCTGTTTATTAGATACTAGCTGTGAACTACGCGCTTTGCTGGGCAACATCCCCACTTGCACCCCTCCCTCCACATTTCCTTGCGTGGGATAACATTTTTGTAATGTACACTTCATGCTCTTTTATTTGATACCCCACTTAGGTATATTTGTAAATATTCGATAATTCCTTCCCACTTTCTCGCTACACCTTTCTACCCTCCGAATGTTAAAAGTAGATAAAAACAATAGATCTTTGAAGCTGGTTGTATGTCGTGTCAATATTTGAGCTTAATCGATTCACAACTTTTTTAGTTTTTGAAGCATATCCCTTTCAACCCCTATTTCAACCCCTTACTCTACTATAATATGGATGTATTATACATAAAAACCTTCCTCTTGAATCATTCTATCTATTAAAAAAACCGCATCAAAATCCGTTGCGTAGTTTCAAAGATTTAAGCGTACATAGGGACATAGGGACATAGGGACAGAAAAAGCGACTTTGTTTTATAATATGTAGTGATAGTGATAGTGATTTATTATTTGTGGGAATGATACTTTATAGAAACTATACACTAGAGACTAAGACTAAGTAATAGATGAATCGAATAGAAAGAAACTTTTATCCGGATTTAATCCCACTTTAAAGCTCTTTTTATATCATGTATATGAAATAAATTAAGGTATACAAAGTTTAGTCCCAAGTTTGTAACGCTTAAAAATATTGATCCCACGAACAAAATTTTGGTATAGGTGCTCATAAAATCACCTAATTAGTCCATTTCCGGTTGTCTGACTGTCTGTCTGTCTGTCTGTTTGTCTGTCCGTCTGTCATCACGAGTATGTCCGTAGGACCTATCTTGTAAACCGTTAGAGATAGAACAAAAGTTTAAATATAAAAAATGATCTTTATAAAAAAATAAACATTTTTTGTTAGAAATTTTTTTTGTAAAATCACTATTTACCCACGAGGGCGCATTATATGGGAATATCAGTTATGAATGTGTGGCTATCTAAAGTGGATACCTTCCTTTACTTACGTGTTAAACTATTGCGTCATCGACACTGTCTATACATGGTATTTCAATAATTGATTCAGTCAATTGTTTGTTTTCACTTGTTATTCATTAGTTCTATAAAAGTTAACTATCAAATATTATTTGCTTTATGCTAACTTTCAAATATTTGTACACAGTAAAGGAAGCATTGGAATTCGAAAAAAATTTGATTTCAGATTTCAACAGAAACGTCTAGAATATTTCGACTATTCCTGAATATATTATGATCATCTTGCAAATGCATAACGAAGTGATGTGTCCAAATAAAATTATTCGTTGAAAATATTTTCAAGATGTTCATAGATATCAGAAAAAAAATGGAAAAGTGTCAATCGTTGTGGTTAGCAATTTTTTGCACGATTAAAAATTTTTTCTTAAGGTAGTTCAATCGTGAAATGGATTTTCTTATACGGAATTCAATTACGGATTCTGTATTTAAAAAAAAGGAAATTTTTGCATCGTTTGTGGAATGAGATGTTAACAATCAAAAAGTGCATTAAAAAACATGCTGGAGCATACCTATATCGAGTGTAAAAGATAAACATTAAAAAAACTTGCGTAGGTATATGTCTATATTTAAAGTCTTAGTATTGTACACTGTTGTCACAAAAGTGCACGAATAAAAAAGCATTTTTTTATGGACTTGACTATAACGAGTAAACTGCCTTGACAGTTCCTTATAAACGGCCAATATTCAATTTCCTTTCAATGAACTCCCAGTAAATAACAGCTGTTATACAGAGTTTTTCAGCAAAGCAAGTCCATGGGGGCGTTTTTAAAAGGAGTATCCACATTTACCTATATACAATGTCAAAGTAGCTGAAACAATATTACTCTTATTGGATCCATTTAAATATACTTTTTTATTTGGTGGGAGATTATTTACCCTTATTGGAAGGAAGCAAATCACAGACAACTAAACTGATTTTAATTCTTGTTCTTGAAGGTTGCCATTAGTTTGAAAGGAATGGTTCAATGAATAAAATGTATGAGGTGATGTGAAGATTGTTGAATTAGAACTTTGTATTGGCAATTTTAAAGTAAACAAGTGAAAAGAAACAATTGACTGAGTTAATTGTTGAAATACCATGCATAGTCAGTGTTGATTTCTTTATCACATAACACATACAAACATGTGACACACACATAACTAATAAAGTATAGTACATATGTAAATGACTTTATAGGTTTCTGCATTACCAACCGACATTTAGTGTATAGTTGTACACATATTATAAAATTTCCGCCTTATTGGCGCCCTCACGGGTAAACAGTGATGTTTACGAAAAAATGTTTCAAACAAAAGTTGTTTAATTTTTGATAAGGATTTTTACATTTAAACTTTTGTTCTATCTCTAACGGTTTACAAGATGGGTCCTACGGACCCAAGACCCAATTGACCTATGATGCTCATTTACGAACTTGACCTCACTTTTTACGTCCTGAGTACGCTGTAAAAATTTCAGCTCGATATCTTTTTTCGTTTTTGAGTTATCGTGTCCACAGACGGACGGACGGACGGACAAACGGAAATGGACTAATTGGGTGATTCTATGAACACCTATGACCAAATTTTTTTCCTAGCATCATTATTTTTAAGCGTTACAAACTTGGGACTAAACTTAATATACTATGTATATTTCATATATGCATGGTATAAAAATTCTAGTATAACTCTAGAACTTTATTCCTTTAGATTTAATCCAGACTGGCTCGTACATAGCACGAGAGTGTGTTTTGAATCGTAGTCTACATATAATAATGATAACATAAAATCATACATTTTATTTTTGTTTTTTCATGTGAAAATGGTAGGTATTATTATTACTCACGTTCAGTATTTTACACAACTGAAAACTAACAAGTGAAAACAAAGAATTGAATAAGTTAATTGTTGAAATACCCTGTATAGAAAGTGTTTAATATCAGTGCTTGGATTATTTTTTTTTATAATTTAGAAGAGTTTAATAAACCAACACAATTATGGCGGCCGAATCGTGCCATTTACTTGGTTTTCGAATATTTCGAAAATTTGTGAAAGCATTTTCTAGAAATTTTTTCCTTTTTCGATGTTTCACAAGGCCACTAATTGAAGCTACTTGAAAATTTTCAACACACTATCTTTTATAGTTTTGGAGAAAATGGACACCAAGGTTTTGTCCTAATTTGCACCCTCACAGGGTAAACGGTATTTTTTTAGTAAGAATTTTTTTTTTCTATTTGTAACGGTATAAAAGATGGGTCCTACGGACCTATATTGCTCATTTACAAACTTAACCGAACTTTTTACGTCTTGAGTACGCTATAAAAATTTCAGCTTGATGTTTGTTTTCGTTTTTGAGTTATCGTGTTCACAGACAGACGGACAGACGAACAGACGGCCAGACGGACAACAGAAAGGGGACTAATTAGGTGAGTTACTGAACACCTATACCAAAATTTTATTTGTAGCATCAATATTTTTAACCGTTACTAACTTGGGATTAAACTAAATATACCGTGATATATTTCATTTATACATGGTATATAAAGTTTTAATATATTTTCGAGGTATTCTGTAGATAAGAGAAAACCATTATATACGTATTGTTGTTAAATGTCTAACGGCATAAATCGATTGCTTTGAGTGGAACCAAACGTTACCATTAAATTTAAGAATATTTCTCGTAGAGACTTATTATTTTCATCCCGAAACTCAAGACGTTTGAAATCTTTATGTAATAATTTAAACAAATTTCTGTATCAGTTTTACAAAACAGTACTGAAAGTTGTGATGCACAATTGTTTAGTAAAAATACGTCCTGGTTTATGATTTTTTTACCCCATAAGCTTAAAAATGGTAAATACAAAAATACATTATTGGAAAACTCTTCCCGCAAAACAATTTAGTGAAAATACAAATTCTGGATTGTGAATTTAGAAAATTTTTTTGTAATATTACTTTTTTTTAAGAAATAGTTTGTATGTTTACAACTATTATGAGACAGGAAACGAACTAAAGATCGGTGGATTCGACTTTCTAATTTAATTAAAAGATGTATCTAAAATATAATAAAGCCCCGTTTGAAGCTGACTCATAGACATACACTTCTATACAAACTCTAAGACGCTTCTAGACGTGCTAGAAAGATGTGGTTTACGATATTCGACGCGAAATTTCTTGAAATATACGGTAAACATCGGAAAAATTCAATTTTTTATTTCAACTCCCCCGAAAATGGTAAAAAAAATCCGGAAACTGCGATTTTCTGTTCTATACATGCTAAAGGCAAATTAACAGAATGGTTCGAAAATCTTTATTACCCACATCGCAAGCACTCAAAAATGGGAAAACACCTCTAGAACTACACCTCTTCTACTTTACAGGCTAGAAAGATGCGGTTTTTCGTTTTTTTTTTGTGAAATGATTTTTTGTGTGACGCGGAGCCAAGGTCGAATTGGGGCGAGCAAAGGGAGTATTAGTGATAGCCAGAATCGTCGAAAATAAATTTTACTAGAATTTATCAATGACTACTATAATTTACTTAGCCAGAGAAAGCTATAGGTTTGGTCCCTATACGTCACGTTCACTTAAGTTTATTTTTATCTTATACATATATTGTTACTCTAGCAAGTTTTTTTCTGTCCTATCCTTATCTTCTTTAGTCCTTTATCAAATTCCATGATTCGTCCCTCATTTCAAAGCTTATTATGTCTAGGTTTGGCGAAAAATATACTCACGGTCTAAAAATGTATCGCTTAGGAAAAAAAACACCTTATTCAAATAATTTAAACGACAAAAATTTCATAAATAGTAAGTAAGTTTATTAGGCAAACATGTCAGTTTTTACAGATGCTCTCCTACTCAAATACTCAAAACATTACTAGGCAAACATCAAGTTTGTTAGTTTTACAGATGCCCTCCCAATAATCTGGACATATAATTACTCCTATAATACATATTCTCCTAATATTAATTTAATAACTTTTGGTTTTTTTCACCACATTTCTACGAAATTTGTTGATTGTTGTTTTTAGCCACGGTTACAGGATCGCCACGGGTTACGATAACTACGGGAGCGGAATTCCTCACGGGTCGAGCTACTTCTTATTTATTCGTAATAATCTGTGTTCAATTATGGAGTCAAAAATATTGGAATGAAATTCTATTTTGTGTTTGCGATAAGCTTGCTTGCATGTTTTTTGATTATCAAATATTTTTCTCGTCTTTATTATGCAATGCAGAAACTATAAATTTGGTAAAATATAGCTGTTATTACATTTTCGTGAAAAAATAAATTAATACTGGTGTTTTATGTCGATTTTATAAATATTTTATATTTTTCATTAGATACTTAATATTAAATCGTAAATTTTGGTTATTTTGCTCCAGTTTTGGCGTAATATAATTTTAAATACAGGATGCATCATAAATGAACTCAACATTGTCGAAAATTTAAATTTTAACGTTTTTAAATTTAAAAAAAAATGTCATGTGAGACGTGATAAGTATTTTTTTAAGTCAAAAAGCGAAAATTCAGTGAAATTACGATGCTTTTTGTAAAACATTTTGTGATATGAAAATTTGACATTCAATGTATGTTTTTTTTGATAAATGTCCCTAGCTTACCCAAGCTGTTGGGTAAGCTAGGGACCTCAGCTGTTGGCACAGCTTTCACTTTACGGAAAGATAGGCGATGGTCATAGTCTTTATACTTAATGGCTTAAGACTTACATACATACAAAGGTCGCAAGTTAAATAAAAGCTTGTAATAATCGTTGTTAAAATCTATCTTTTACTTAGTCAAGAATCTTCCAACCTAAAACTTCTAATTGATAACAGCGAGGATAATTTGTAAGTACTTTAATACTATCTCACGTGAAAATTTCTTAATCGAAAACGTGTTTGTTGGAATCCTAAAACGAAACAAATTAATATCCCAAACAAAAATCTTGATTTGAAGAAAAGCTTAATAGAATTGTGATTGAAGTACAAAGTAATACGACGATAGCTTCGTGGATCTCATACACACCGAATAAATATTTCTCATTTTAATATCTCATAAAATAATATGAACCATAAAATCATGTAAATGGTTTTGTATTATTTTATTTGGCAATAATTTAATTATGATAAAAGTTTTATGTTTCTCTTATGTTCCATTTTTATTTGGGAACAAAATCAGATATTATTTTATATTTGGTCATACATAATAATGAATATAATATGTGTTTTTTAAATTTTATTCTTTATATTGATCATAGCTTAATTGCAAATAATAGTTTGGAAAAATATGGATTGGGGAAGTTCTGAAGGCTACGATTTATCTTGTTATTATGAAATTTTGAAACGATGATCACAACAGGTAATTAAGAGAGTGTTGGTAGATTTTTAAATAAATCTTTGTAGATTAAAAACATTTCACGGATTCCTAGAAAATAGTGGCGATATGGTAAAGATTATAAGAATGTTTTGACTTTTCTTAGTATTTTGTGTTTTGTATATCTATCTTTTTAGTTTTTGGATCAAAATTACCCCATCCACCGAGTTTCATCAAATTCCAAAACAAAAATTTTTTTTGCGATTTTCTCGATTTTTTCAAAGGGTGTACTCCTTAAAAAAATTGCAAAAAATCGAAAAATTTTTTTTATCACAAATTTCGATAAAACTTAGTATATAAGGTAATTTTAACACAAAAAGTACAAAAATCTGGTGCGTTTGATGACTGGTCGAATAGTTTTTGAGATACGGACTACAAAATCGATCCAAATATTGCGATATCTCAGAAACTCTGCATCCATTCATTAAAAAAACCGGATTTTTATACTTTTTGGATCAAAATTACCCCACCCATAGAGTTTCATCAAATTCCAAAACAAATTTTTTTTTTGCGATTTTTCAATTTTTTCAAAGGGGTACCCAATCGAATATTTTTACTATTTTTGGTAAGAAAACATATTCATTACCAATAGGTAAATTTAAAAATTGTTAATAAAAAATTTATAGTTCATTTTTATTTTGCCTTACTACCTAAAATGTTCTGGAAAATGACTGTATTCGCAAACACAACGCTATTGTGACTGAATTCTTAAGGGACATGCTATTAATTGAAGCGTATCCCACCCGTACCAAAGTGTTTGAGAAGTGAACCGATCAAATATTCACTTTATTTTGAAACAGCGGTTAAAAAATGCATATTTGTTACTGATACGTCCACCCTAGTAGCTCAGTTGGTTAAGGCGTAACAAATTCCGTTCGCGGTATGTTTAGGGTAGCAGGTTCGATTCCCGCCGCCACAACAAAAATAAAATTTAGTTTATAGTTATGATGGGCTGGTGTAGTGCATGATATATGCATGAAGGAGGTGCACTCAGCCTCTGAAAATATTTAAGGAGCTGATAAATGAAATTATCAGCGGAAAGGTGGTAAAACACATATATGGTATCACAATGGGCTCTATAGCCTAAATGTGTCCGTCGTGGACAGCCAATATAACCTAAACTAACCTTACTGCCACGTTGACTTAAATTAATGTGATGATAACACAATCTCTACGAGTAAAAATTAACATTTGAAGAAAATATATTTTGTGAAAAGTTTTTTAATATATTTTCAACTTTTCAATCCGATTCAACAAAGTTTTTAGAAAAAAAACTGTAAATTTTAAAATAGAAAATTGTTAAACTAAACCTTCATATATGTGTGGTAGCAGATGATATAGGCAGTAAAAATAACATATAATAATAGAATTTTTTATTTTCATATCAACAATTCGTTTACTAGAAACTGTTGTTAACACAATATGTTGTACTTGCTGTTATGACTCAACTTTACCTTCGTTCACAAAAACTGACAAACATACAGGAAAAGTAAACTTGTATACACACAAGTCATGAATGTTTGCAGCAGGAGTTGACTGTAGTGCATTTGAGTCCTTTTCAAAAGTAATAAATTGGCAGTACATAGTAGGTGTGGTACTGAAGCCGTGAGAGTCCACTAACTTCCCAGAAGGGGAAAAATACATTAAAAAAAAGGTCTTGTTAATCTTCATAGATTATTCTTCGATCATATACTGCAGCCTGTGCTGGAACGATCATTATCTCCATAGATAAATGATGTGTTTTATCCACTTTTCAGATTCTGCTTATTAAGTTTTTCCAAGGTTTTTTATTACCATTAAAACGGCTCAACTAATTCTGCTGAAAACTGGTTCAGTTCTTAAATAAGCGATTACGCGTCGAATAAGCCCGTGTTAATGCCATAAATGGTTAATCGAGTAATCAAGGCGAAAGAATTCGAACAAACATACGAACATACGCGTAATTTACAGGAGTGCACGGTAACGACACAATACAGACAGATTGAAATAAAGAATAAAATGTTAATTCAGGGAGTACTTATTTCGCTCCGTTATGCCATTTGCTAGGTACTGCTCGAGTATCAAAACGCTCAGTGTTTGCCCCAATATGTTATAGTAGCACATAAATTCGACGAGCTAGTGCATAAAACAATGATACGCCACCCACAGAAATGCACTCCTGAGTAAAAAGAAGCGGGCATTCTTGTTTGCGGGAACCATAGAGGCAGTGCAATTATAAACGGTGAAATTATGCGCAGCCTTCAAAGTGCTAGAATCAAAAAGCAGAAAGTGACATATACTATGAGGTCATTTGTTATATAGAATGCACAGAGAGTGCTAAAAATTTAAAAATTCAGTGGCCGTAACAATTTCTTATCAGCTTTCTAAGAAAAGCATTGTTCAGAGATGGTTAGGAAACTCTTTAGTGCATAGAATTTCCACATTATCATATGTTGCTGTTCCACCACCAAAATAAAGTTGCAAAAGTATAAGTTTAATATCCTAAGATATCTGTCTGCGGTAAACAATATATTTTGTCTTGCCTGAAGTGTTTTATTTATATGTTTCTATTTTTCTTCCCTACACAGAAAAAAAGAAAATTGGAAGAAAATGTTCTGAACGTGGTAGCAAGTACTTATTATTTACACTGATATTCAGGCAGCAAAACACACAGTTTCTTGAATTAAGTTGACTCAAGAAGAAGTTACTTGTTTTAAGGTCGTCATCAACAAAGTAAACTCGTTTACTTTAATCTAGTAATTTATTTTTACTGTTGGTAGAAAAGATTACAAGCACTTTCTCAGGAATATTCACTACTCAAAATTATCCTAGCATCTACGAAGAATCGACATTTTAAGAAACAATGTATTTGGTTCGAAATGATTTTCCAGGGATGCGAACTATTTAAACAATGACATAATAAATGTCTTAAACTGTATTTATAGTAGTGTGTGGTATAGCTAAATAACTGCTCCTTGAAGCTAAAGTAAGAGGATAATGGTAAAGTTTTATATCAAAAAATGTAATTTCTAGACAACAAAATCAGAAAGAACAAATACTATATCATACATATATGATATGTGTTCTGTTCTTTTTATAATACAATAGATCTTCTTTCTATTCTACTATAAAGTAACAAACCATGTATTGTATACTTTTTTGTGACAGCAATGCATGTTTTCTTCTAGATATTTCTAGTGTAGTTCACCGGTATCAGAGAATAAATTATACTGTAGGGAAGCGAGTAGTTCCATTAATAAAGTTTTACTTTTATTTGTTTTTTAAAGCCATGCATTAAAATATTAATATGGAAATTGTCTTAATTTATAGTACTATTATTCTCTATTGGCAGGGAGCATAGTAGGTGGGAGAGGCAGCTAAATCAACCGCAGCGTAGTTATCTTATAAAATTTCATATAAATCGTGCGTTTCATTTAAAATATGACTAAGATACATGGTACTATAGGTATAGGTACTACATTTTACCCATGTATATGTACTAGATGAGAAACAACTTTTATTTAAATTGCATAAGGTTTTGATTTTGTGTCAGTAAATTTAAAAAAAAAATATTATTCTGAGAAAAGTGTTAAGAACAATATTATTATCAAATTAAATTCAAATTTAATGTGAAATTCACCAGTTCTTAAAATGTTCTATTGTCAGTTTTCTTCCATGAATCTTTTCGAGAAACAAACCCACAAACTGTTGCCGAGGGAATAATTGTCAACACTCTTACGTCACGAAGAATTTTGTAATAGAAATTATTTTTTAAGGATGCTGAAGAGGAATAACTTAAGAAAATTTATTTTCTCAAAAATTATAGAACTCCTATTGTACTTATAGAGGTACGAATCCCCTCAAATGCTGTAAATGGAGAGCATACATACATTTAGTACCCATTATACTATGTATATGAAATATACCAAGGTATAATAAGTTTAGTCCCAAGTTTGTAACGCTAAAAAATAGTGACGCTATGAACAAAATTTTGGTATATATGTTCATAAAATCACCTAATTAGTTCATTTCCGGTTGTCTGTCTGTCGTCTGTAGCCTGTCCGGCTGGCATCACGATTACTCAAAAACGAAAAGAGATATCAAGCTGAAATTTTTATAGCGTCCTGAGGCCGTAAAAAGTGAGGTCGAGTTCGTAAATGAGCAACATAGGTCAATTGGGTTCTTTGGTTCGTAGGCCCATCTTGTAAACCGTTATAGGTAGAACAAAAGTTTAAATGTAAAAAATGTTTCTTATAAAAAAATAAACAACTTTTGTTTGAAAACATTTTTTCGTAAACATCACTGTTTACTCGTGAGAGCGCAAATTGTATAGTATGTATTATATGGGAATATCAGTTATATATGTGGGACATGTATGTATGAGTAATGTGACAGAGTAATAAACACTGTCTTTACATGGTATTTCAACAATTAACTCAGTCAATTGTTTGTTTTCACTTGTTTATCTCTGTTTTCTCTACATACCAGTGTAATTTCCATGCATAAAATAAGTGGAACACTTTATAATGCACAACAAACTCAATTACATCAGCATTGTCTTGACGTTTATAAAATAGTTTTATACATTACACAAAGTAGACAGATACTTCTTCATAGAATATAGAAGATCTAAGAGGCCAATAGCATGGTTCCTGTGTTACTATACTGTGTTACTATATTCGAAGTACAGTAATTGTTCCATTTGAATAATTTAGCAAATTGTTTGTTACTTGTGAAAGCAGCCTTTAAACAAAAAAGACTTAGTAGTAAATAATAACATACAATTTAACTTATAAAACAAATTGAAATTTTAATAAATGGTTTTCTTCATATTTTATTTTTAAAGTTTTCACAAAGGAAATAATTCGTATTTGGCTCCCAATTACATATATTCTTTAAATTATTTACATTTCTATTAATTAGGTTAGGTTATAATGGCTGTCTAGGACAGACATATACTTAAGCTATGGAGCCACCTTTTCCACTAATAATTTATCAGCTCCTCAATTATTTGGGACATGATTTGGTAGGGACTATAATAGCCTGGCAGGTGATTTTAATTAATGTTCTTGAGGTACTTTGAAACTTAAAACCATTTAAACCATTTCAAAGTCTTATAATTCAATTAGACGAGTTCTCATCGCCTGGCATGATTTGGTGGAGCCTAAAATAGCCTGGCAGATGATTTAAATAGTGCATTTAAATCATCGGCCAGGCCATTTTAGCCCCCACCAAATCATGCCAGGCGATGATATTTCGTATGATTGAATATTAGACTTTAAATTGGTGGAAGTTTCAAAGTGCCTCAAGAACTTTTTTTGCATAGGAAAAATTTCAAATTAAACATTTCATAGGTCACTAACGCCTCCTATCCTCCCAACCAGGTTGTCGATTCCCCCATCTACACATTCGCAAGTTATCAACTTTAATATTTCCAATGTGCCTCAAATATGTACTCAAAAAGCCACTCAGCTCTCCAGTTATTACAGGCATTTTCGTTTTTAAAATTTTTGATAGCTGGTTTAAATATTGCGTCACAATTGGTACCTAAATAAGTCATTTATTTTTTTGTTCATACGAGAATGAAATAATTATTTCTAGTCTTCTTAATTTTTTTTATTCCATATATAAATTTTGAAGTAACAATCATAAAATCGTTAAAAACAATCATGAAATATTTTAAGAAAATATAACTACAAAGTTGATTAACCAGACTGCCGAATTGAAAGCATTAAAAGACGACCCACGGTAATTACTTTATTTATTTCAATTATTTGGTAATTTTAAACCGATAGCGGACTGACGAACAATTACGAGTAGGTACTGATAAGTTAGATTCTAATGAGGATAAGAAATAAAATTTCCAATTTACTTTGCTAAGTCCACTTTTATTAATTTAATATTTTAATAATTTAAAATATTTTGACTACTTTCGTCTAACATAGACAATTTAAATAACTTTTATTTCTTATCTGAATTATGGAGTTCCACAAAGTAAAGCTCTCTACAATTAATTAGATTCTAATGGTTTAAGAATAAATTGAAGTCAATTCAAACTTTGGTAGAAAAAGAGAGAATGATCAGAATAACTTGTTTCTATTCAATTTATTTCTATTTATTTTCTTGAAGATTTCTTTATTCCATGCAATAAAATAAATTTGATTATGTTGATCACATAAACTTTTGATATGATATCATTCATTTACAACATACATAATTTGATATTAGCGAATTTCTGAAGAAAATGGAGCAATTGTTTTTGTACTGGTTATGGAATTTTGAAAAAATTTCTTCAAATGTTCATCGATCCTACCTAATAGATGTAAAAATGATCATCGTTAAAATTTATATATACATATATATGTATGTAGATATGTATATACATATGTGTCTATCAGAACCGGAACTTGAGTTAAAGGGACCCCAGGGCAAGACTAAGCCCGAGGCCCTATTTCTCTATTGAGTTTGTCAACTAAATTTTTTCCAATTTTTGTAAAGAAAAAAAGAAACAAGGCCTACTATTCAGAAGTTGTTCGATAAGATTTCAGTAGTTCGGTAAGTTTTTCTGTTTTTGTCCTTCACTCAGGGGCCCTCTGAACGAGAAGGCCACGAGGCATTTCCTCGGTTGCCCTATTGTAGTTTCGGTCCTGGTGTGTGTACGTTATGAGTCAGTAAACTTTCTAGCGGTCGCAATTTAAGTCCGATTTGAAAAATCATTTGGTATCAAGAACGGTTTTGGCATTTGAAAGGTCAAGTGCGTCAATGAGAAAAATTCACAAATAAGCAAGGGGGGGGTTGGTTTTGGTGCATAAAGTACAAATTTTGGAATTTTTTCCAAATAAAAAATATTTTTGTATTTTTTGATCAGTTTGTTTAGACGCTTAGTTTTCAATCCCTGAGGCAATTCGCTCAGCTAACGCAGCTCCTGCGCTACGAATTTTTTTTATATATTCTATTTCCGATATTTTATATCATTTCTATAACAGATATTTTATATCATCACTTCGTATCATTTAGGATTGATAGAAAATTTATTTTTAGTTGAAGTTGAATATGAGTTGTTAATATGTCAATTCATGTAAAACATGGGTAATTATTTGCAGTTAACTACACTGAAACGGTCAATATTGAGATAGTTCTATTATTTAAGTTTTGGACTCGGCAAATTTTTAATTAGCCAGCTTATAATTGATGAATAACTACCATGTTTAATGCTCCAATAAGAAAATAATCGACTCTCCGACACTTTCGACCTTCCAAGTGTCAAACTACGGATACGTCGTTTTGTCGAGCATAGGATAAAGGTCGCAAGTATCGGATATCGGATACATCACAATGATTTAGTCACAAAAACAAAAGTTACAATCAATGACAGTAACTACACTTTTAGTTCAAGGTATTTCGACATTTTTGAGCCATAAAACTTTTTTTCACACTAATGACCAAAGAGATGTCGTTTTAAATGACCTACGCTGTACATAAAGAATGATATGATTGACTGTTGTTACATCGAATGACACAGATATTCAGTATATGTTGTGTATGACTGTGTTTGACACGGTATAAAATTTATGAGTAGCATGCTTGTGACTAAACATTTATATGACTTGTTGTGCATTGTTAGATTGTTTGCTACAAAATACGTCACACAATATACAGTAAGTTTCAGAAAAATTGTGTAAATCATAAGTTTCGGTTAGGAATTAGTTGCAGCTATTTTTAAAAAAAATCTGATTTGCTTGATCTATAAAATTACTAGATAAGTGTGCTATTTTTCTACCCCGAAGACGGCGAGGGCTATGTTTTTGATCGATATGTATGTATGTTCATCTGTTCACTCCTAACTTCTAAACTACTTATTATAATTGGACAAATAAGATATGGTTGAGAGCCTCTTGATCGTCCGCTGGTTATAGGCTATGTAACATCATATTTCAATTCTATAAATGAACTGTCTGAACAAAAACTGGTTGCTCTATTCATGATTTTGTTTACAAACTCTATAGCAGAAATAAACGATTAATGCGGGTTGGATAGCTTGACGTCACTTACCTTTAATCATTGAATCCTGCTAAACTGTTTGAGCAACAAAATCAGGAATAGAGCAACTAATTAGCTCATAAAACACACTCAATTTTTTAAGAGGAATTGATTTGATTTTTGATGATGGAGGGGGGATTATTAATGTGCCATGGGATTCAAATAGCCCTTTTAACGGTCTATTCATTCCATAGTCTATACTGCTGTTTTTATATATTTAAATATTTAAACGTAAAACGTTACGACTGCAATATTAACTTGATGGCAGTAGTGATTTTTCTAAATCGCCGGACTTAAACATAGCTTACCTTCAACTTCATTGCAAAGGTGTGGGACGTGTGATTTTCATTTATGATCTCATATTTTGACACGCTGTGTAATAGTTTCATATTTCACATACACAAATAGACCAAGCGAACCATATATATATATATATATATATATATAATGGTACAAATTCACACAAATACTAACGTACATAATAAATACATCCATAAATATATCTGTCACAATCATACAAAGAAGAATAATGTAGAAGCTTTTGTCTATATATTATTATTACTATCATTTGATATTCAAAGCTCTATGTATGTATGAGCTTTGTATGTGTATGTATGTTTTGTATGACTAGAGGCATAGGGTTTATAGCTTTATTGAAGCGCCATAATTTGTAAATTTTACTATGATATTATTATTTTTGTAATGTTATATAAACCAGTATATTTACAGTTATATAATCTTTGCAAAAATTGTTTTAAGTTTGTATTATTAGCAAAGATTTGCACAAATAACTTGAAAAGTTGAACACCTTTGCAAATAACACAAAATTAAAGCCATTGCCTTGCTTCATTACAGGGGATACCATCAAAAGCCCTCCATAATGTAGCCTTAGTTTGTATAAAGTATAGTTTAGTCGGCAAGTTAAAGTATAGTTTAAGTTCAAATTGGTGAAATATAGAAATACTGGTCGTAAATATTCGTGTGATAGCTCGTATTCGGAATGATATCTAGAAAAATGAGCCAGAAGCCTTTTTCAGCACAGAAAATTTTTGAAAAGTTATAAACAATTAAAAAAAAGGCATTTCGTTTTTCGCCAATATTTCATAAAATATTTAAGAAATTTTAAGACCCATTTGACCTATGTTGCTCATTTACGAACTTGACCTCACTTTTTATGCCCTGAGCCCGCTATAAACATTCAAATTTTTTTACAGCTTGATATCTTTTTTCGTTTTTGAGTAATCGTGTTAACAGAAGGACGAACAGCCGGAAATGGATTAATTAGGTAATTTTATGAACACCTATACCAAAATTTTGTTCGTAGGATCAATTTTAAGCGTTACAAACTTGGTACTAAACTTAATACACCTTGATATATTACATATAAAAATGTAAAAAAACTATTTTCAGCGTTAATTTAAATTATAAATATTGGGGATAGACTTACAGGAGTGGCAGTTTTTTATTGAAAATTTTCTCCTCTTTAAGAATTTTCTTAAATATTAATTTTAAATGAAATATTGCCGAAAAACGAATTTAATTTTTTATGTGTTGAGATAGCAATTAGTTTTATGTAATGAGATAGCTTGGTTAGGTACTAGGCAAGGCAAGCAACGTAGAGAATGATTATCAATGTGCATTTGTAAAAATTCTTTCCAGGCACTACATCTTTCCCTACTAGCTGTGTGTAAAATTTAATCAAAAGGGAGTCAACAAGTAATTGTACACCTTGTAATAGAGTCTATGAACTGTGAGATATTAAAATAATATTTAAATACAAAAAAATGTAAAACGAGAACTTATAAACTCTGTAGATTCGCCACAATTCCAGTAACTGGAAGTATACTGCAAGTAGAAATAATATACAAAGATATATTTTTTGTTGGTGCTACTTATTAATTTTAATAACTATAAAAGATCGAAGATTACTTAATACCGAAACTTTGTAGCATATTTATGCAATTAAGTCCATTAGTTTTTATTTTACTTCTTGTAGTATCCATTTTTTGTACCAATCGGTATTTTAAAAAGATGATAGTGTTAAAATATTTAACTGAAAAAAGTTAATAAAAAAGAAATGGAAAGTAATTTCCCTTTATTTCATTCTGAATTGAAAACCCTTTTATAGGTAAAGCAAATTATACTTTTAAACTACACGGCCATAAAAAAAATCGGTTCCCTAAAAATCTTTTTCAAAATTCGAAGCCCATTCGAAAAGTTTTATTTTCAACTTTTGGAATTGAAGATAATCCATACTATGGCCTAGCTTTTTAGGAAGGTTGTAAAGCTACACTGGATGCTAAAATTATTTGATTCTTTAGAAAATTTGAAATTGATTTGCGTTTGAGAGGTAATTTCAGTTTTTGATTGACATAAGACATATTTCTTTCCGATCATTATTCTCTGAATTAAAAAGTATTCAATGTGATTATATAATTCGATAAAAAATGCTCGTACGGTATTTCAGAGGGACATTAACAAGCCTTTAAAATAGTTTCATTGGATTTCCTACTAAACAATTTTACCATACCGCGTACTCTTTCAAGTTGATAAAAAAATGAAGGTATATTTTTCCTCATTTTTCAACTCCCCATCTTAGTATTGGACGATAAAATAGCAAGCTTGGGAGAAAATAGAATTTTGTTATCAACTTTCATATTATAAAAATTGAAGTGTACTTTTGTTGCGCTGTGTATTTAACTTGGTTAATTAGAATATAAATTACTAAAGAACTAAGGTCGGATATGGAGGTTTGAAAAATATAAAACAGTTTTACATTTATTTTTAATCTTAATTGAAAAATGTAGAAAAACACTAAAGAAAATTATCTTCTTAAACGAATAATTTCAATCGTATAATTTCTATTTAAATTGAAAAATAAAAGAAGACTTTAATAGTATATTAGTTGTAATACCCGGCTTTCTCCGAGTAAGTTCTACTATACTTTCGATAATACTCTATAATGCTTTTAAAAATAGAAAAATCTACATTCCAGGTTATTTTTGCTGAGCCGATCTCGATTGTTCAAGAAGCTTTTCCAAAAATACAATGCATTCGAGAACGTTCTGTTAAGTTTGTATATTTTGACCAGCTGTCTCTATACTTCGCTTCTCAGATAGTGAATCAATTTTAGAATAATAATAATAATGGGGTTTAACCTCCGTTTCTCTGACATATACGCGTATAACAGAGGCCACCCACATCATTATTTGTTATCTTTATTTATTTAATTACAAACATATTTACAATTACATTTTGATGTGGGTGGAGTCGGTTACTTCGTTCTTTTAGAATATTAAGAAACTTTTTGGTGTCCTGTAAAATACATTCTCACCCATCTTAACATATTCCATTTGGAAGATCTCAAATTTGATTTATTTCTGCTGCAGGTTAAGGGTCATATGAATTGTTTAACTAACGCTCAACGTTCAAATTGTTCATTTGTTCTACAGAAATATCAACTCTGTCAAAACTTTGTTTACACTTTTACAAGAAGTTTATGGTCAATTTAAAATTATAAGCATTGGAGATAGGAATACGTCATTGTACTTTATTTTGTGGGGTTTTTATTAAGAGTCGCGTCTAAATGAATAAACCTACAACTTTGGGAGCACCTAAAAACACTAGCACACTCCAAAATAACCTGCCAAAACTAATTTATAGCCAAAATAACCTGCCAAAACTAATAAAAGAATTAATAAAAATATAACTTACTAAATTTGTATCAAATTTATTTTAAAGAGTTAATTTTTTACACACGTTCTTGAGATAGCTCATTACCACCCTTAATTTTTTTTTTAAATATTTATTCCACTTAGGCACAGATATTGTTACCAAATTTTATTATTATCAGTGGGAAATCAAAGACACCCATGCACCAAAAACGTGAGTCAGAGAAATAAAAACTTAAAAAGAAAATATGACTCGATCGTACAAACACTTGACTTGTATAATACATTTCAATATACTTGTTATATAATTGTGTAATACATGCATATTTAAACAACATTATACTTTAGATTTATATTATCAGAGTAATGTTTTTTTCTCAAATGTTTTTTATTTTCTGTATTATATAACTTGTGCTTGATGTCTCGTCTACCGGGAGAAAACAATAGATACGACCAGTGTTATGTAGGGTATAGAATTTATTATTGATTCGGTCGGCCAGAGATTGGTGGCGTATACTACAATCTCTAGGTATATTATAACACACACGTTGCAAGATATCCTGTGTAGTAGGTAAGTAAAATTAAATATTGATATACTGGAACTCTCTTCTAACTTTAACTAGTGGCTTCTTCATAGAATCTTACATTTTTATACATACTTGTAACTAAATAATATATTATTGACATATTAAACCCATGTTAGAAATCACCGAGTATTCATAAACTTAAACATGTTATATTAAGGTTATGCAGTAAGAACATCTGGTGGGCAATTTTTCTTTTTATCTAACGCAGATGTGCTATATCAAGATATCTGGTTATACCATGTATATATGAAATATATACATGATATATATCAAGGTATATTAAGTTTAGTCCCAAATTTGTAACGATTAAAGTATTGATGCTGTCAACACAATTTTGGTATAGGTGTTCATAAAATCCCCTAATTAGTTCATTTTCGGTTGTCTGTTCTTCTGCCCGTCTGTCTGTCAACACGATAACTTTAAAACGAAAAAAGATATCAAGCTGAAATTTTATAGCGTGCTCAGGACATAAATAGTGAGGTCGAGTTCGTAAATGAGCAACAATTCAATTGGATCATGGATCCGTGTGACCTATCTTGTAAACCGTTTCAGATAGAACAAAAATTTTAAAGTAAAAAATGTTTCTTATAAAAAAAAAAACTTTTGTTTGGAACATTTTTTCGTAAACGTCACTGTTTATCCATTAAAACCATCTGTATTCAATAGATGGCTTTAATGAATAACTGAAGGATCATTATGTAACACTTTCCCATATACTGTTTTTGAAATACATGTAGATTCCAAAAATCATATCCACCAAAAAAAAAAAAAAAAATTCTGGAAAATAAAAATTTCGCAGGGCAACCGAATAATTCCATGTTTCTTTAAAAAAAACTTAAGCGAAGAATGAAAATGAATACACTTACCCAACTTTAAAAGAAGTTGCTTTGCATGTGACACCTGGTTTGTGGCACAAAATATGTAATTAATATTTTGCAATGAAATTGCGGAAACTGTATAAAGTATAATATTTGAAGCACCTTAATATATTAAAAATTACAGAAGATAACCGAATAGCCTTAAAGCTAGGTTTGAATCAAACCATTAATAAAAGTTTTTTTTTTTATACACTTATAAATTAGCTTTAATTATAGTTGAAACAAGTGAATTTTATGTGCTCATAAAAAAAATAATTTTTTTGTTTTTGTTTTTTTATTATTGTATCTCATTGTGTTTTTATACCAATTCCATGTGTTCTGATTTATCTGTATAATATTTAGCATTGTGTAATTTGTTTTTATGATAACTGTTTGTAATGAAGAATAACATTAAAAAAAAAAAAAACTTTTACTATCATGGATTTTTAGTTACTGTACGAGTAAAGTATATAAAATTGTAATTGAAATTCTCGTATCATACCAAGAGCCCTTAATAAAGCGAAATTTCTATATTTCTTTTATTGTTCCATTGGTAGAATTGATAAAAGCAAGTTCTGTAATAAAGAAAAATGAGGTTTTATTGTGTCTCGAGTATCAAAAATAGTTTTTTGATTTCTGTGTTTTGCAACGGACAAACAAATGACAGAAAGCTTGCAACTATTGAACGGGTTAAAAAACGGTTTTAATTTCTATTATTACACATGATTTTTTAACCCCGGAACCAAAAAAGAGGTGTTATAAATTTGACTGCTATGTGTGTCTGTGTGTCTGTCTGTGGCATCGTAACGCCTAAACGGATAAGAAAATTTGGATTTTTTTGTTTCGATTGAAAGTTAATTGAAATCGGATCAGTTTGGAGAAGGCTCTAAGCAAAAAGATAATATAATAGAGAATGTTCTAAGATACGCTTCAAGTGCCAGTTTAGGGTTTCGAACCCGAAAAATTTATCGGGGGTTTTTTAAATTTTCTAAATTCAACTGTCAAACGTTTGCACAGGTTTCAATTTGAAACTAATGAAGACGCTACTGAATTATATCAAAAATGTAATCTACTAATCTAAAGGATAGATGGGAAAATGTGTTGCCGGGATTAGGCTCAAAAAATGGGATAACAAATGGCAACCCCTGTGACACATATGATGACGAAGAAAAAACGATCGAATATTTGCTCTATCGATATTCAGCAGTTGAATCCGATAAAATAATGAGTAAAGTAAAACCTGAAAAAGTAAACGCTGGAAGTTATCTATTTCCATGATGCAGATAATAAATTTCAGCATTTTTAACCCTTCAACTAAATCTAAAAAGGTGCTAGGTTTTTAGCTTAAAGTTGCTAAACTTTGTTAACTCAATATTTTCAATGAGCCGATTTTCTCCAGAGTGATTTAAGAAGCTGCTGTAAGTGAGTGTTATGAAAGTTGCAGTGTCTGTTCCTGAAATAAACAGAGACGAGCAGAAAAACACAAGATGATAAATAATTCTTTCAAACTGGATTACTGGATTAAAAATCCGACTCTTTCGATAATATGCGAGTTTCTTCAAGTAAAAATTATTAGTATCATTTTATTTTATCAAAGATGCGTCTTAAATCAAAATAAAGATATAAGGATTTTTTTCTTATGATCATAATACGATTACATTATCAAATTCTTTTTTTGCTACACCCCAATAAACATTAGTTCAAATGAATTGATGATGGAATAAAAACCTTTTTTTTTATCGTGAATGGGAAAAACGATTGTAAATAAAAAAAATAGAATAAAAAATACATTAAAATAAATCAATAAAAAATATTGAACTATTGCTGTGTATTAAATAATTTATGTAATTAAATTAAAGTTTTTTATAAGTGGGATGTAATTCCTTTGATAATACAAACGGTATTTTTATAAAATTTTTTTTTTTTTCTGAAATAATTAAATTAATATCCATTTAGAATAATAATATCGGTTTTAACTGGCTGTCTATAAACACAGTCTACAGGTCTATTCATTTTAATTTTAAAAGAAACAGAAAGATTGACTACAAAGACGAGCTAGAATAAAACGTATTCGTTGTGTGCGTAGTCATGGTAGCGTAATAATAGGTAATAAAAACGATGCCAGCGCTTCCAGTGAAAAATTTTGGCGATAAAGGACGCTGTTATGACTAATTCGCAATTCTTTACATGTAAATGTTATAGAAATGTCAAATTAAAATAATTGAAAAACACTAACTAATTAAATTTTATGCATTAAAAATTGTGAAAATAAGAAATCAAATTGCACAAATATTATTTTCCAAATGAAAATTATTAAGTATTTATTTAAATTTGTGAGACAATAAAATTAAATTTTTAATGTAAGTCATAAATGAAATCCATGATACAATTATATATGCATCCATACAATTCTATAATTAATTAAAGTAGTTTATCGTTACCATGGAAACGCTTCCAATACAACTCACGCACGGTGCGAATACAGCAATTATTTTTACTACTAATTTCTTGGAAAAATATCAGTGAAAATTACACTCTTTTTGTATTTGAGATATTTTTGTGATATTAAAAAAAAAAGAAGCTTTTCATTAAACATGAAATAGTATAGGGTATGTGGGTTCACTGCTTTAGTTGCTCACAGAAATCTAAGAAGAATATGAAAAATATATATTGCCTGTTGGAATTTAGGGAGCTTATCTAAAATAATTCTTTTTCTTCGAGGGATAGGCAATACCACCCCTAAATTTGACCGAAACCTACAATTTTTACATTCAAATTTTGAATCGTTCGATTATCTGTTTCTGGTTCAAACAGACTGATTTTCTTTTAATTAGTCATTGAACTAGCTGTTAGTACAGTTCTATCAGATAATCAGGCTGCGATCAAGTCGCTAACTTTACCTGACATAAACTCCAAAACTGTTTCGGTGTGCATCGAATCGTTACAAAATCTGTGTAAACATAATCAAGTCGGCATTCAGGAATCGAATACGAAATGGCTGACAAATAAGCCAAAATGGATTAATACACTCCAATAAACGGTTTAGAACCATTTCTTGGGGTACCAAAAAGCATAATAAAAACAAAAATATAAGAATTGACGGTACACGAATAAAACTGCTCTTAGCCCAAGACTTTGCAAAACATCTTATAAAAGTCTTGTCACGGAAAAGGGTTTTAGAAAGTTTGAAATTGGGGAAAAATCATTTGAGGATATTTACTAAGCAGTTTAAGAGGAACAATTCCCCGTAGATTTAAGAGATACTATCTGAGGACCTTTTTTCAGCTAAACCTACAGCAGTTTCTTGCATTCAGTAGAGAAAATGGTTCTGGAAAAAAGTATACGTTTTATAAGAAGGGATAGAGTGGAAGAAGTAAAACTTTCTCGGTTTAGTGGAAAAATTCAAAGAAAATTGGTTCTGTTACTGTATAGTGTTAAAATTGGATCAATCGGTATAAGGCATTCCTAGCCATGGTATGAGTAATCTTTATATTCATATTTTATTAATGAATTAATAGATTTTATTATTACATAAAATTTAATATTATGATAAAGATAGAAAATAATTCGATGTAATCAATTACATAAAATTCTTTTTATTATTATTAAACGATATATTTATGTTAGTGATTTTTCTTTTCAATATAAAACTTGCTATTACACTCCTGTGTCTTTGTTTGTCATGGAATTTCTTTTATAACATTTTTGATTACATTTAAGTTTCCAGGGTATTTGACAAGAAATTTATGTCTTTATAGAAGCTAAGGAAACGTATATACTTGAAGAAATTACTAAACTTTATAGTTAAAGATATAAGAAACTTTTCAATTTCGTTTAAAAAAATATCATACTTTTATCTTTTTTTTGCTTGTTCAAATGAACTTATTTAGTGCATCTATTCAAGACGAAGAACTACTCATTCCCATTGGGTTTTGTGTTAAAGCAAAATTTTAACTCAATAAGAAATATTTTCTGTTCACCGTCGTCAATCAAAATGTTTCAAGAATTGAAGTTTATTTCCTACATTACTTATTCAAGGCACGCTTTTGTTATACATAAGAGTATATCGTTGTCATATACTTCTCGGAGTTATTTTTTGAAACGATTCATTTAAAATCTACCATGCTTATTTTGAACCATGCTAGTTTGAAGCCTTCTTTGACACAGAACACTTTTGACATTTAGATTTATTTTACCTTGACAAAACATTATCCGGTATAGCATTAAACTTATTCAACGAGCATTACTTTTTCGATTTTATCTACTTAAAACAAATATCATAAAGAATGATTCCAGAAGCCACACGAGTTGAAGAATCCAAATTTGCATATAAATGTACATCCAAGTTTGCATGTAAATGTACATCCAAATATACAGTTTGATAAATTGCACCATCCCAAAGTTAAATAAGCATTTTTTATATTATTGCAAAATTAGATGCCTCAAGGGATCTACTTTCTTTTGGTAAATATTTTTTCGATTGGTTCTAACTATATAAGTACGGCCTTTATCATTAATCAAAACTATGAGTCTTGACTTGGCTCAAAATATTTTTTTTTTTTTTTTTAATTTTAATGGAACTTAAATTTATCATGTTTTTCAATTTATTTTGTTTTCTAATTTCAACCATTTTTGACTTTTTGCGGGTCCAAAATAATGTACAATCGTTCCCCACCTCTGCTCCTCAAAATTGCATTAATTGTAAAAAAAAAATACCAATTGATTTTGGATATTTAATTCCCAGAGAAATAAAAATAAAATATTTCATTGGAATCTGTCAAATGAATTTATCTTTACGTCAATAGGCTCATTATTTAGCACCAAACTACAAGCATACTTATTAAGCATACTCAAAAATTAGTGAAAAAATCAAGATCCTGGAAGATGGAAAGGCTGAAAATACTTTAATAAAATATATTATTGAGAAATTTTGAGAATACACGTTGGAAAAAAAAAATCAAAAATACCAAGAGCTCTAATTGACTGCGAGGACATAATGATTTATGTAAAAATTTCGTTATATATTTGTCTGCTTTCTGCAGTATTGATAAAGATAAGATCCGGTGTTGACTTTCCTTTATCGTATATGGCAGACATAATTCAATCGTGGAAAACCAGGACATGAATGCTCATATTCCGAACTATAAACGTCCGTGTCTGAACTTACGGAGCCTATCTGGACGGGGTCTAGTCATCCGTCGTTGCGTACTTTGTACTGCGTATCAGGCTGTTTAACTGATTGAAAACAAAAGACATAAAATTGAAAACAAAAGACAGTCTGATGAGCAATACAAAGTATGCAACGATCGAGGCCTAGACCTCGCCCAGATAGGCGCTTTTTTTCCTGATACCCTCTCCACTCAAGTTTCAGGCCCTAAAGTATATATGATTTTACCTCGTCGTCAATCTAAAGTCACGGCTAAAACTTCAATTCTTCAAGTTATCAAACTCACATTTATCTATCTTTCTAAAAAGAGATAAACATATTCATAAAATTTTATGATCTATAAGTGTAACTAGCAAACCCGGCGAACTCCGTTTCGCCACCAGATGGCTTCGGTCCAATATCTAAATTTTCCTCATCACTGTAGTTCGCAGTGGGATTATATTGGAATGCCAAGCGATTGTATGATGCCAATGATCTTCGTGTGCTCACGCGTTGTCTCAATCGGGCATTTTCTCTTATTATATTTTGTCTTTCTTCGCTTAAGTTCTGTGAATAGACTTGTTGCTGGCTTGCATGTCTTGTGCGGCGGCCGATGTTCGCACGTCGTCCTCTAGCCATTTTGGACTATGGACATAGTGGTGATTTTAACCTCAAATGCACGATCCACATAATTTACACAGTTCAACTTACCACCTTAAAGACAAATGCCTGCTGTTGAAATTGAATAAAAATTTGCACAATACACGTGATTGATTTGATGGTTTCCAATTGAAATGTTAGGAAACGAATAACTTATTTCTTTTACTTTTTTTTTAACAATTTCACAGTGAACACAATACCGGTTTGTCACATGAAATTAACTGAGCAGAGAACAATGAGTAGCTGTCAAACAATGTATCACGCACCGGCGCCATCTACTTAAAATATTGGTTTGTAGTACATGCTATGTATCAGAGATGGCGCTGTATGTGAACAAAGATTTTTCCCGCTTTTCTGTTGAAATTTTTCCTGAATTTTCTTTGCTATAAACCTCACGGAGCCCGAGACCTTTCCAACGAATGCAAAACCGTGGAAATCGGTTCGTGCGTTCTGGAGTTATAGCGTCAGGAAGGAAAACCCGACTTATTTTTATATACATAGTAGAGAAGATAAGTGTAATTTAAAGAATTTGTTTATGTACTCACCCATTTCATCAATAATTGGAGCCATACGTAATGTAACACCCACTAATAATAAACACATCATTAACAATAAACATGCGGTTGCAACAATAGTCCATCGTGCACGTTGTGGCAAATCATCTGGATCAATTGATTTTACATTCTCTTCATCGTCACCAATTAACGATTGATCACCTAACATACGACGACGATTATACCGATGATGATGTCGATGATGATGATGATGATGATGATGATGGTGATGATGGTGCCGATGATGATGATGTTTTCTTCTACGTTTTTTTCTACGTGAACGATGTTTACCACTAATAGCATGCATGTCCATTTCACCAGCTGAATGATGATGTCGATGATGATGATGATCTAAATGATCTACAATCATATCATCACAATCATCATCGTCATCGAATGTCTCTTGTGGAACAATTGCGCCCCCGCCAATCACTGGATCATCATCATTGTTGTAGCCCATATCGTCCATATTGACAGAGATGTAATCTTCGTCGTAATGAATTTTTCTGAAACAAGTAGAAAACATATACATATAACGGGTTTTCTTTAAGAAAAAAAAAACATTATGCTTAAAACTCGAACAAGTGAAATTTACAAAATTTAAAAGTTTCCAGCAAGTTTTTCGTGTACGGAACCCTAAACTCGCGTTTGAAATATATCCTAAAACACTCTCCATCAAGTTAGCTATTTCCTTAAAGCTTTCTCAAAAACTGAATCCATTTTGAGGATTATCTCCAATTTTTTATAACATTTTTTTTTTTGGTTCGGGGTTTTAAAATAAGTTTTATCGATAGATCTAGATTTTACTAGATCTATCTAGATTTTACAGAAATCGATTGAAAAAGCATGGAATTACTATGGAGTTTATTCAGATTTCGAAACCATACGTTTTTTCAAGGTTCGTTATAAAATCGCTCATCATGACAATGAAAACTTGTACTCGTTAAATTGTTTTTTTTTTGCCTTTTGAAAATTGTCTCGATTTTCCATTTGCCATGACAATACTTCAAATTTAAGATTTTATGAGAGTAATAGGACTTCAAAGTCACATAAAATGAGCACTGGTAAAGCCTAAAATACCTAGATATAACAAAGTTACATGTCTGCAATAATTGAGTACTTTTAGCGAAACAGAAAGTGTGGGGTTTTTTTCCTTGGCGTATTAACGTGAGCACTTACAATTTAAAATAACACAATTTTTCTTATAACTAAAAATGAAAAATCTTGTAAAATTTGTTATATCTTAACATCAGGGGATATAGCTCAGTGGTAGAGCATTCGACTGCAGATGGAGAGATCCCCGGTTCAAACCCGGGTGTCCCCTATATTTTTATTTACTATTTTATCAATTAAGAAAACCAGTTTCCAGTATACAGTACTTCATGGGTGATGTGGAAATCTGTGTATTCACTGACTGGCACTATTTTTTCCTATTTAAAATTTGAAAAATTTACAATAAATATCATCAAATCGAAATTAAACGTTAATAAAAGAAGTGTAGATATAATCCAAATTGCTAGTGTGCCCAGCGAAGCAAGCGGGAATCAGCTAGTATATCTATATATGCATAAAAGTAATAAAATAAATCAAAAAATCAATTAAAATACTAACTTTTTGTTGTCGAACATTAATATATAAGAACAAACAACAAATAGACAATGGCAAAAGTAAAACATCATTAGAAGACAGTGTAGGGATCGTTAAGAAACACACTTTATAAATGGGTGACAAAAGAGTATTTTACTGGATATGATATAATAAATTATCAACAAAAAAAGAAAACGTAGAAGAGAGAACTGTTCCAAACATTAAATTTTACAACATTTACAAACAACCACAAGAGAATGTCGTTATAAATTTTACCATTTAGTTGTACATGTGTACACTATTGTTGGAAAAATTGAGTTCGATAGACGTAAAAGAAAGTGTCAAAGCAAGGTATACTAGAAAAACAACCAATCTTGGATATTAATAAATAAACGTAATGAATAATAGTAAAAAGTAGAAAATAATTTCTTTAAGTTCAAAAAATCATTTTATCGTGAAAAAGCGTGGGGTGCTAAATTTCAATTGATATAACTATTTTAAAGACAGATATTGGTAAAAGTAAAGTCATTATAAAATACCTTAAAAAGTACCCTTCGCTTTTTTACAATCAAATGATTTTTTTGAACTTAAATAAATTATTTTCTACCTTTTAGTTCAGCTTATACAAAAAGCGTGTTTTTTAGTTTTTTTAAACCATTCTTTATTTTGTGCTTTTTAATTTTTTAGACTATTATTTATTTATCAAATATATATTTTCAGATAAGGAAATCGTTAATCCGGAAAATCCGGGATAATCAAATAAACTTATTAAATTATGGAATTGTCATTGGCCCTTGATAAGTTTGCCATATTTCGAGTTAATCGGACGTTTTGAAGGGGGTCAAAATGATGTGCAAATATTCCGTTAACTACTAACATACCAACATACTGACATACGATTGAAGCTAATAAAAGCGTGTTCAAAAAAGATAGTCAGTCATGGGGACTGTCGACTGAAGTGAAAACTTAAGGTGCCAGAATTTTCAATGCTAATAGTAAGTTCCATACCCATAAATTATCAAAACAGTCACAGAGAATATGTAAGAGACGCGTAAGAAAAGCAAAAATAACAAAGGTCGTTCCTTATTTTTCCACTTGCATACGGATTTGATAATGGTGGAGTAAGAAGAGCACATTATGTCAACATAATAGTTCTCATACGTTTTAGATTGGAAATTTTACGTCGAAGGTTTTTGAATTCTATAAATTTCGCTTAGGAATGCTTTCAAGTTGGAATGTTTTTCTATGGATGGTGGGTCAATTATTTCACATTGAAGTGTAAATTCTTAGCTAGAGTATTTAGCGTAAATGTGTTCTTTGTATTCAATTTACTGTTTGTTAATCGACGCAAAAGAAATAAATTATAGAATCAACCACTCACAAATTGCTTACAAAAACTTTCAACAAAAAAAGAAAATAATATTTTTATTTTTACTCCTTGAAAGAAAATTCTGTAGATGAGTTTGTGTGATTATAATTTACACATTTTTTAATGAATTTTTGACTTCACACAAAAAGAAAAGTTAAAAGAAAGGAATTATAATTTTTTTAATTTATTTTACATTGAATGTCGTTGAAGCTTTATAAAACTCGTATTTACATGTTAGTAAAGAGTTATTAAGAAAGCTATTTTATTATCGTAAAAAATTAATACGTTCTTTATTCATTTTTGCTGGAAATATCATTAAAAAGTGACTTTGAAGAACCAATTTAAACTAACACCCAATTATGACATCGGTTTTATCAACGCCATAGTGAAATTCCAGTCTTCTTAACAGAATTATGGGAAAAGCGCCATGAAAAGTGTTGATATATTACAAATGAAGATTATATCTATTTAACAAGTGCCTAAAAAAAACTTATTATAGTTCTAGACCTAGAGTTTTAATCTCACTCTTAACCGTTGAATGCTGAGCCAAATTTAATTGAATGTCATTCGGTAGAAATATAATAAATATTATAAATATTATAAATGTTATAAATATTATAAATATTATAATTATTATAAATATTATAAATATTATAAATATTATAAATATTATAAATATTATAAATATTATAAATATTATAAATATTATAAATATTATAAATATTATAAATATTATAAATATTATAAATATTATAAATATTATAAATATTATAAATATTATAAATATTATAAATATTATAAATATTATAAATATATAGTATCTTTCATGCATGATAATTAAATTTGAAAAAGGATAGTAAAAAAAAGGATTTTCGTCTGTTAAATATATTTAATTGTAATTTGTGCGAAAAGTTCGGAGATATATTATCGTCTAGTAGAGAGGCGTAAGATTTATATTTCGGAATCCAGGGCCAGTCAATGAACCTTTATAAAAAACGTGACTACATTGTTTTTAGCTTACTTAAAAAATTTAAAAACAAAAATTCGTGTGATATTGCTCACGGGCTTGGAGCCACCCACCCCTTCCCGTGGTTGGAAAAATTTATACTAAAGATGACAATGGGAATCGCTATTAGAATGAAATCTAAGAAAAGGTGACATTGAAACATATTTCGAAAAGTCAATACTTTCCAAGTTCGGAGTATTTAACGTCAAATAATTGATTTATTTGATGTTTTTTGAAGAAAGTATATCGTACACTTTTTAAAATACTATAAAAAAACTATGAAAATGGAAAAGTTTCAAGTCATTTGCATGAAAATTGACGTAGTTATAATGAAAACAAAGATTCTCGGACCTTTGTTTTCATGATGAATTTACCACGGGAACTTAAATGAATGCTTGAAAAAGTGAGAGTTTGGTGGAATAATTTGTTTTAAATGAATCTTGTATTATGAAATTAAGACGCTTCCAAACTTTGCCGTTTTGTGGTTAATACTTTTATAAAATCTATTGAGGATGATAAAAAAATCGACTATGTCTTGAATATTTATGTTTTCTCACCTCTTCTCATTCAGGTCATCGCTATTTGAAATGATCTATCTATCACACGATGTCAGATTTTCATCAAATATGCCCAAGTTTATATGCAATTCGAGTCCCAACAGAATAAAATTAAACCAGTTTTAATACTAAATGCCTGACTTTGATACATCCTATCAAGTGATGTCAGCATATAAACGTTATATACTCACTGTCTATATTATATATAACATTTTAAAATTTAATATTTATCTAAATTCAAGTGAACAGAGTGAAAAAATAAAATACACCACCAGCATAATATTATAATATTAACAAACAGATACATACATACATACAAACATACAGCTTGGTGCTTGCTTGCTGGTGGTTGAAACATGAAAAAACATTACAAAATGAGAGAAAAATCAATAGAGCGGGGCCGACATAAAACAAGGAGAATAAATGCAAAGCTCAGCTGTTTCCTATCTTACTTCCTGCTCATTCATTAATATTATATGTTATATTTGTACATAACATTTTATAGTGTACAGAGAGACGAGATAATCTAGGACATACTGGCATGAAATGATAGGATACAATGATGAACTAAGGGATAGAGACATGTTCTGCTCGTGATCTGTAGCCTTGCAATGTTGTTGTCATTATGTAAAGGGTCTGTATGCGGAACATTTTTCGGTAATGGCGGATAAAATACCTGATGCGGGGGTGGAGGATGCGAGGGTGAAAGTGAAAACCTGCTCGTGATATGTTCTATGCCCGCCCTTTTTCCAATAGAATTTGTGACACCTAATTTGCGACACCTTGAGAAGTAAAAATTAAAGTGGATGGATGACTAGGTCTTGCCTGAAAAATCATTAAATAAGGTGAAGGAGATACAATTTATGGACATCTATTAATAATAATGTAAGTAATGTTAAGTTTGGAGTTTTTAATAAATAATGTAATTGCCTATACATTAAGCAATTTATTATGTATAAGACAAAATTCTTATTAATATTATAAAAGCGAAAATAACTCTGTTTGAAAAGAAAAAGCTTGATTTTAAGGATTAATGAGGATTATAAATGTAAAATGTACGATTTGTGAAACCGGTCACCAAAGTAGTTTTATTTATGCATTTTAGTAAACAACCAAAATATAATTATTATAAATAAACCATTTGCTTGGGAGCTTATAAACAATTCAATACTTTGTCATTCGATATCAAGAAACTAAAATAAAAAAAATCAGATTGATTCTTTAAAGTATAGCTGGGGAAATAAATCTACTATTCCCTAATTTATGCCACAAACATTACGTTAGTGATTACACCTTCAGTGGCGTAGCTAGCTGGGCAAGGTCTCCGGTGCATAGAAAAAAAAGTGGGCCCCACACAGCTTAAATTTTGCAAATAAGCACAGCTTAAATTTTGCGTCTATAACTTCACTCAAATCCAGGTTTGATGCCGCCTTGTTTTAGATATTAGGTATATATTGAGATGACATTGAGTTTTGAAAAACATAAGTTTATGTTGTTCCTCTTCATTTCCAAATGACTATTTTCTTATGGTCTTATCAGAAAACCTTAAGAAACCAATTTTGTTATAGTTTCGCGAACTCGTGTGCTGATACATGCTAGATTAAGAAAATCATTTCCATTACCTACTATCTCTGTTTATACTTATATGTGTAGGTTGCGCGTTATATACAGAAAGATATGAGTGAGGTTCGTTGTTCGTTTGTTTAATGTTTTGTTAGTTGAGGTTATTTAAAATACAATGTGATCATTAAGGTTGTTGAGAAGAAAGCAAACTGCAAATACTACAAAATTTTGGTTGTCAGTGATGCTAACGTCATCAAACATATTTATCCCACATCGGACTAAATTTAAAAGAAGTTCTGGTTTTAAAAATGGTACAAAAATATTATTTACGCTACATTTTTGTTTTCCTCTACAATCAAAGTAGCTTTTGTTCGAAAAGTTTTCCATCCGAAACACATCCAATTTTCAGTACATGATTTTCAGGGGACTTTTCAAGGATAAAAATGTAGGAATGTTTACATAAAAATGTAAAAACAACTATTATTTTGAGAATTTCCTGGTTAACAATTTTCTTAGTGGAAACCTCAAAATACCTGAAATCACGAAAACTAATTTTTAAGGTACAATTTTTTTAGCCACAAATCTGATCCAAAATTATGAAATTCTCATTAAAAAAACGAAGTAGACCCTTATTTGATCAAGAAAGCGTCCAAATAAAAAAAAAAGGTACACAGTTTTCACGTTTTTCTATTCTCCATTTCGTTTTCGAAAAATATGGTTAAAAAATCAGCCTGTATATATTACATGAAAACCTTATAGGCGTTTAAAATAGATGAAACCATTCAACGTTTGGGTACTCGCGTAAACTTCTAAAAGCATTTTGAGGTAATAAAATTATATTCAGTATATCCGAAAATAAAAGTAATTCTAATTCATTATCAGTGGTTATAATTCTTATAAAAAAAATTTTAACAAAAAGAATCACTAAAAATTAAAAAAATATAACGATAATATAATGTAGTTAAAATTATTGTTTTTTTTGGAGTCGGTGTCTACCAAGGAAACAACTCAGACAGAACAGTTTGCTACATTAGCTTGCCTGACACCAACTCCAAAAATAACAATAATTTTAACATAATATTATCGTTATTTTTTTTAATTTTTAGTGCATATTAATTTGTTTTGGAAAAGTTTTTCTTTTGAAGTCGGTTTTTTTTTTTGTTAAAAGTTTTTTTTTATTTTGTGATTTTTTGTGAATCTGAAGTACACTAACTAATTTGTCACTAAAAAAAGAATCATGGAAATCAGTTGGCGTGATATTGAGTTATTCGTTCTCTTGTCGTGCATACATAATGCAAATTTAAGACTTTTATGGTTTTCTCATGGATGCCGTTGTCAGAACTGGATCAAAATGAAATGGGACCACATGGAAAGTACTATCTTTCAAATAGATAAAGAATAATCAAAATCGGTTCACCCAGTCGAAAGTTCTGAGGTAACATACATTAAAAAAAACAAAAACAAAAAAAAAAACAGTCGAATTGATAACCTCCTCGTTTTTTGTTTGAAGTCGGTTAAAAACAAATTTAGACGCGAAAGGAGAAAAACTTAATGCCTTTGAAACTCAATAGCTTCCCACCTGTCGAACCATAAAATTTCAATTTATTATCGTTATTATCGCTATCTTGTACACAAATTCTTATTCGAGTTTAAAGTGTATTCATGTCAGATAGCCATATCTTTTTTTTTTCTTTTATGCTAAAAATAGTAATAATTTTCTTACAAGGTATATTAAAAATTCAAAAGTCGTAAAAGTTAAACAGTAAAATGATTTCATCTTTATAAAGTCATTCAAATCACTGACGTTAGACATTGAGGGAGATAGATATGTTATCGAGACTCCGAATACACGAATATATTACATATGTGACGTGATATTATGCAAAGTCACGTGTGTCTAACACAATTTAGTTTTTTTGCGAACAAGCAACATTTCAAAAAATAAAATTTTATTTGATATTTTACTGTAAACGAAGAAAACGTATATTATATTTCGATTACTAGAAATAGTTTGTCTGTTAAAATAATATGCTGGATGATTTATTAAAAAGTATCCACTTTTATATTACGAAACCACAATAGAAAACCATAAAACGCAAAAATACAGGTATCGGTTCATTTTTAGGGAAGAATGAAATTTTATTAGTTTCTTTATTCGGATTCATGATCAAACATTGTTCAACTTTGATTTGAAAAATTAGCCCATAAATAATTTTTGTTTGATTTTTTTTTCCTTAACCTCAAGGTTCGATACCTCATTTTACAGTATTTTAAAAGAGTTTAGAGGAAAGAATTCGTTGAAAAAAATTATTATTTTCATAATTTGCTGGTTAAAAGTTTTCTTGATGGAAACTTTTTAGCCTTAAAATATTTGAATTCAAATGAAATTTCTATTTTACGGCAAAAAACATGAATTTGGTAAAAAAATATGTAGTTCTTTTGAAAAAAAGAAAGTTAACGCCTGTTCTGTCATGAAGATATCCTAGAATAAAAAAACTAAAACATTCCTCATAAAAATGAGCCGATACGTGTCATTTAGCTTTTTACTTTTCATTATGTTTTTGAAATATAATAGTGGAAACTTTTATAAAAAATCACCCAGTATAGACATATAACATGAATAAAACTTTTAAAATTTATGGCAATTTTGTTCAGGGTGAGGCTAAACAGCTTTCCAAATATTACAAGCAAGTTGGAAAACAAATACACAAACCATAAACTTAAAATCATCATTTCTATCCAACCGTTTTATTTTTTAAACTTCTAAAAATCAGAATGGCACCAAATTTTATTGTATACGAATGGTAAGAAAAGATTCCTATAAGAATTCCTAAAACTATTTCTTTTTATTCTATTTCTAAATGGTCAATTACATCGCTGCAAAAAGAAAAATCGTTAAAAAATTTAAATTTTTTTCGTTATATGCAGATTTTATTCTTGTTATATGTCTATAACATCACATGAAATGACCATGTACATGTTTAAATTAAAGAAAAATATCGAAGGGTAACCCCCAGACGGCAAGCATTATTTTTATCCATGTTATTCTACAATAGTCATGAAACGGCTATAAAGATGTTTAAATAAAATAACAATATCGAAAGGTTACCTATTAAGATATGTTGGCATAATATAAAAGTAGCAGATAAAAATTTTAAATATTAATCGTAACCTAAAATGAAAATTTCAATAAAAAATGACTATTTTTCTCAGAAAAACCAATTTACATAGGAGCTATAAAAAAAAAGTTTAATATTTTCTTGATTAAATATTAATTTATTGTGAAAAGTTTTTTTATACGAAATTGCTCCAATCACTTTCATGTAAACTTTGTTCCTTATTTTAGTGTATTTGATAAAATTTTATGGTTTTAAAGCATAATTAAATTTAATGGCTTGTTTGTTTCGAACGAACATTCGACCGAGGTGGTTTACTACTATTTTGAGGCAGATAATGTCCTTCAGCCCACTTGAAAATGTTTTTCTTACTAAGATTTAATTGACAATTTATTGTCATCTTTGAAATAAAATACCTACTAAAAATAGATAAAATTGAATATTCTGAAACATCTTGTAATGGTCAGTGACCATCATTTTCCGCCAGGAATAATTCGAATAAAGACCTCTTTTCTTTCAAATTTTCCGTAAACAGTTAGTATTATAGGGCAATTTGTATCTTGATTAGTTATCGCTAGTTACCCATAATTTAGACATGATCAAAGGTATTAATAAGTGTCGCAGGAAAGCGCTGTCATGAATCTCAACAAGTACAGACAGTTTCGGCATCTTATAATTCAGAAGTGGAACAGGTAACACTAGCTGATGAGATTGTAATATATTCGACTATTTCCACCTCTAAATAAAGCCAGTCCTATTGATCGGTGGTTTAGATCGCTAGTACGATAGAATAAGTGTGACACTAGCTCAAAAAAAACAACAGTTTTAACGCAGGAATGATAATATATGCACCGAAGAAAACACTGAGATTCTATTTTTTAGGACACTACCACTCTAGTAATGGAAATTCACTAACGGTTGCAGTAAATAAAAGAGGACAAACTGAATATGTTAAGCAAAAGCTACATAAATAAAAGTATATTTAAAACAATTTATATTTTTGTGGAATTTATTATAGCAAAAGCCTCTAATTGACAAGAAAACATAATTGGATCAAATCCTTATCTCAACTTGTTTTTATACCATCCTTATCTCAATTGTAACTAAAAACCATTTCAACAATAAGCGCTTCTAAGAACCATTAAAACTTGAATAATTTTTTGTAAAATATTCTTTGATGTCTTCGGTTTTAATGTAAAAAATATACAAACTAGTTTGTTTTCCAACTTTTAACAATCAGAATTGAATAACAGTCTAGCCGTATGCGGCCGTTTTTGACGTTTAATTGTGTAATATAGCTTTGTAGTATATACGTGGGTATCACTTGTCATTTCAATCTTGGTTTAATTTTTTTCTGTCTTTTTCATTTTCAAAACTTTACAGACCCAAATGTGTTTCTATAATCTTTAAGATAAAAGTCTTTCTCAATATTTTATTAATATGAAAGTGATATCAGATTATATTGAAAAGTAAATATGACGAAAATTGCATTTAAAAAAATTTCTCTTTTTGGTAGAAAGTATTGAGTTCTTATTCTGAAATTTTATAGCCAAAATTTTCTTTGCCTTCATGATTCAATTCAATTCAATTCAATTGTATCCATTCTCTTTAAACAATACAAGCATTCTACTGAATACGACTTGACACATGAAATTCGACTGATAAAGAGACATGAAATATGGCATTAACAGAGAGATGAGCTACGAATTTATATCAGTAGATTTTAAGTTACCACAAGCAAAGTTAAATCACACTTTGCTTTTTAAATCTTATATAAAAGGGAGGATTTGTCAAAACCAATAAATACTTTTGATTCATAGCATAAGATCATAATGTATTATGGATCACAATCTAATGCACCTTGAGTTACCCCAACCGATTGTACCTAAAGGCGCTCTCTTCATTATGAAATGCTTACAGTTCAGTTAGAAAGCAGTATACATGATGTATGCGACTGAAATATTTTAAATTCTACAAGTTTTCTCTTAGAGACATCATCTTTGCTTAGCTTCCAGTAAACTTGCATTTTTATTGATTCTTTTTGTGCCTATTATCATCAGATGTTGGTACATGGTGATTAGCTTTTCAAACTTTACCTCTTGAACATTTCACGTCATATTCAAAACAAGAATGGCATCAAAAACACAAACTTAAAACACAAACCTCAGTAGTTAACTTATTAATTCAAAAGCAAAATTTAAAAAATCCTATTTCTATTTTACTTGAAAACAAATGCATGTAGATAATAATTGTCTTGATTGTCTGCCTTCTACAAAACAGACTTTGTTTTCATAAAGTCGCTACATCACATAAGCCATTTCTACCGACAAACTATGTGATTCAAGACACTTTGTATCCGAGGTACTACTGCACATTTAGTTAGCCGAAAGCTAATTATCAGTATCGCTTTAGAAGGTGATATCTACCACGCCTTGTTTTTTCTGTAAAAATATAAAATACTTTTCACAAATAATCTACTTTTTACTACTCCCCGAATCATTTATTCCTTTATATTATATTATTACGTATGTGTGTGTGTGTGTGTGTGTGTGTGTGTGTGTGTTCGTAACGAAAACATCCTCTCCCTATCTCAACCTTTTCCTTAAACGAATTGAATAAAATATTATTATATTTGTTTGTTTTCTATTTTCATCCGATATCATATCACATTTATATGTGATTTGGCAGCTATATAATATAAACATTACCAACCCACCTCAGTTTCCATTATTCGTTTTTAGTTCATTATAATGTGATATATGTTTGTTTTGAACTAATCTAGATTCATTTATAGGGCAGTCAGCAAGTCACTAAATAATAAGAGGATTGCCACAGCTAGATTGCTAGCTTATGCATCTCGAGTACCTTTCTTCCTGATAGTTGCAAGTGCCATTTTTAAATCCTTAAATGTCACCTAGGTATTTCCTTTCTGATTTCTGACAACTATTATTATGACGTTTCAAGATTCAAGACCACTGGCAACGTAGAACACACAAAGTTTTTTAAAACATTTAGCAAGATACTTGGATCCGAATGTGGAGATAGTATTTCAACTGGCAATGTTGAATTAAACCCACCATCCTTCTCAAGTAAAAGTAGTAAAAAAAGTCACTAATTAACTCCTGCAGGTAAAAAGTCACTAAAAAATGTAATCCTACGAAAATAAACAAACTGGCTTCAATGTTGAAATAGTAATGGACAATGCCATATTCGAAAAAGTAAGGCGAAAAATTAAAAAAAGTAATATTACTGAGAATATACGCGATCTTCCGTAAGACAAATTTGTAGGTATTATAATTGCCAGAGAATTTTTTACTTTAAGATTGTATAGTTTCTGTTTTTGCCTGTGTACGACACCTTAATTTAATTGCGACATACTATAAACCATATAACACTAATTTATCATTAGAGTATTATGGTTGTCTATAGTTTGTATACAGGGTGGCTTTTTAAGTTGACAGTTTAAGTTTAAGTTGAGCTTCAAAATATAACTTTTATCGATAAAAATGCTTCAAGCTAATAATTAAACTTGATGTTGATTTTTCCAAGCTCAATGAAAAGCTCACTCTACTCCATAACTGGTAATTGATAGATGAACATTTGAAATTAGAAAGTTGTTGGCAAAACATTTTCCCGCATACCGTACAATTTAGGTAAAAACGGACTGAAAAGTTTTACCCAAAATTTCTTACCAAAATTGTTACTTTGTTTAATTATTTCTGCAACAACTTGGCTCTTCGAAAAAAAAATTTCACATAAATCCAATAAAAGTGGTTTGTTTTTCTATAAAGATCTTTTTTGTTCAAATTGAATGAATAAACGCAGAAAAAAGTTGATTTTTGCTATCAATTACTGTCTAAACTATTCGGTTTACAAAAAATTGTTCCTAACAAAAAAATTTATAAAGAACAACTTTCTAATTTAAAGTTTTCATTTAATGTGTGTCAGTTATGAATCAGAGTGTGGTTTTAATTGAACCTGAAAATTTTAATCGAATTCGATGCCGGTTCTATAATATGTGTGCCTTTGAAACTAACATTTTCCTTAGTTCCATATTATTCAATAATATTTCTCGAGTCTTAATCATATGTTATCTTAAAAAAGCACGCTGTATATGGTTTATATTTTTACTTTACTACGTTTTATTTAATTTCTAAGGTAACAAATAATTTTTTTAAATCAATAATTTTTATTTCACAATAACTATACCAATTGCAGTAAGCATTTGAAAAATAGCAAAATTTTGTATAAAACTTATAATTTATTGCAAATTTCATAAGAAAGTAGCGCTGCGATCGATTCATCTACTTTGCACACAACGAATAACAATCAACAAAATAATAATTCTAAATCTCGATTTCACAATACTCCCAAAAAACAATTACCATGGATTTAAGCATTTATCTAAACTAAAACCTTCGGTGCATAAATAATAATGATAGACATTACAATGTTTTCTTTTTAAAATAATATTCATCCTAACATGGAAACTGTTATCGTAACAACTACCACTACTACTGTTATCGTCAGCATTGCTATGTAGTTGGTTGGCTAGTATTTTATGTGTATGTTACTTACCATATACACCTCGTTCAACAAGTGGCTAATAGTACACTGGATACTGGAAAAACACTACCACATAACATTGATCCTGTGCCAACTAACTACATACCCAACCAACTGGCAAACTAACTTTATAATAGTACACAGATGTACAGAATGTTTGGAAATATAATAAATTTTCTCGAGACCAGCCTCCACCATAAATTATATTTTCGATTCGTTATTTCAAAGAAGTTCTTACTTTTTTCGGTAGACAAAAAATTAATATCTTTTGACATATTAATATATTTTTTAATAATTAGAAAGAAGCAGAGACACGAGCCCGGCCCTTTAGATATTCGATCTAGGACGTCACCTACTTCTATAGGAGTGACTAAAAGTATATGTAACCTCTTCGTGACTTCCATCTATTTGTATGTTTGTGTATACAGAACACACAAACGTTTCACACTGAATAAGTGATACAAATTATATATATTAATTATAAACTAAATTTTTTCATTTAATAAAAATTTTACGTAATTGATATAAGTCAGAGTCTCTCATAAATACTTTTAATAGCTTTTTCTATCTCAACACATCATACCACTTAATATATAACACTGAGGTTGCAAACTTCAATGGAAAACGCACATTACATTTTTTCATTTGAACAAATAGAAAGAAAGTACGCGAAAATTTGATGTAAATGTAAAAATTTAGTTTCATAATAAGTATATGTAGTAATTTGCAACACTTATATAGCGGTGTCAAATGTTTGTGTGTTCTGTATACACGAACATGCAAATAGAATAAAGAGAGGAAGAGGTAACATATGACTTAAGTCACTCACATAGAACAGGATATCAAGGAGAACCTGGTTCAAGTTTTCACTTCTGAGTAATTTTTTTAGTTTCTTTTTTTTTTTTTTTGTGCAATACTGAAAATACGTAATGCGCGTTTTCTAATTGGAGTGTACAGTCTCACTCTCATTTCAATTGATCATAGTGCCTGACAAATTGCCTGATGCGTTCTTTGAGAACGATAACTCAAATATGACGTTATCATGCTTATTTAAAAACGCAGAGATTTCGAAAAATAATCGTAGAGTTTGGTAGGCTCGTCAAAAGGAAGCCACTCACGAAGTTTCAAGTATACCTAGGAGTTTTTCATAACACATAATGAAATGCTTATTTAAGTTAACTCTACCATCCGAGATAATAGATTATTTGTTCTGATTCAGCCTGTATGTGCTTCTGTTCTAGTACTTAAAAACAATTCGAAATAACAAATGTATAAAAAAAAAAAATATAAATAAATACGTACAATTGTCCTGTTCGATGATCCTCATGTAATGTATTACAACAATCACACATCATATCCTGGTCTTCATCATTCATATCATTCGATTGTTCTCCTCCTACACCACCAGGTAACATCAAATGATTGATATTATCAATAACCAATGATGTATTATCATCGTCATCCATATAATGATGAATGCCATCCATTATAATTGGAGGATGGAAATTTGCAGCTGTTGCCGTTGCTGTTGCACCTGGTGTTCCTGTAGCGATATGATGATCATTCCAATGACTATGTAAATGATGATGATCCCAATGCTCATGGTAATGTTGATGATGATGTTGTCGATGATGTGGACTCGCTTGTGCAGTGAGACCATCATGATGATGTCGTCGCCGTTCAGCACTAGGTGATGAATGACTACCGTTACTATGATGTCGTCTATCTAAGTCTGGTGATTTACTTGAAACGCGATGATGACTACGTCCTAGAAAATAAAAATATAGGCTATGTAGTTATTTACGAATTTTAAGTTATATTTTAGTGAGGAAGATATCCTAGGTGTACCAATTGAACCAATACATTCAGAAATCTGGTAAAATACGCCAACTTTAAAAATGTTGTTTGGATAAATTATTAAGTATGATGGGTGTTGTGCTGCCCAGAAACTAACGTTTGGGATGGACTCCTACATTTAAAGACTTAAATTAAAATTAAATGGGTTGATACCATATGTACAGTATTTGCGTGAGCGTGTTTGCATATCTTCACCATCTATATAGATTAAAAATACATAAAAACGAAAAAAGGTGTTTTTTTAAGTTGGTATATGCTTGAACTCGAAAAATAAGTTTTATCGATATAAATTCTTCAAGCGAAAAATGTTAGGTCTATAGGCGCACATCTTACGCGGATATTAAACTGACCCAGGTTTTCAGGCTCAATTAAAAAAGCACTCTATTCCATACCTGGTAATAGATATCTTGATGAATACTTTAAATTAGAAAGTTGTTATTGATTAAAAGGGTCACTTTTTTCGCAAATCGTAGCAAAAACGGAATGAAAAATTTTACTCAAAATTGTTCTTTCGAATGCCTTCTACGGAATCTTGGAACTCTTGGAAAAAGATTTTCCATTAAAAATTTGGCTGTTTTTCCATAAAGACCATTTTTGTTCAAATTAAATGAAGAGACCCGCAAAAAGGCTATGATATGTAGGGACTTATAGGGTACTTTTGATATCAGTTACTGTCTTAACTATTCTATTTACAAAAAAAAAATGCTTCAAATAAAAAATGTTTGCGTTCTATAATTCTACCTGCCTTGGGTACTTTTATTTTTGAAAAATCCTGATAATTTTCCCAATTTTCATTGTTTACATCCAGGTACTTTTTCTTATTTCACCTATCTGGGTGTGAACAATGAAAATTCCAACTTTTTAGAGTATGTTTAGGGGTTGAATATGTAATAATGTATTCATTGTAAATCAATAAATAACAATTTTCTTAAAAAAATTATCGTCATAGGTACTTGAAAAAGGGTTAATGATAAAGGCTTAATCATAATCTTTATAAAATTAGCAAGAATTAAAATTATGAGACAATATAAAGTAGTAAATCCTGCTTTGTTCATAAAAAATGTATTTTAAATATTAAAAAACTTTAATTCCATTAACAAAATTGAAATTCCAATAAAAATAATCCTCTATAATCGAAAAAGAAAAGTTCGAAGAAATTGATAAAAAGACGTACGCATGAGAAAGCTTATTGACAAAATCTTTTTAAAATTATCTGTATAAAACTGATCCCTTGATTTACATAAAAAGTATCTATTTGTACCTATATATCACCCACACAAAATACTAGTAAAGATTTTCAATCAACATTTAATCCATGTAAAATATTTTCATAAAATTTTCCTTCTTATTAAAAGTGAAAAATATTATTGTATTAAAAGATGGGTTTAGGATAATACCAGTTACGAGTGAATTGGGCTTACACTATAAGGGTTTCGTGGTAAGGACTGATTTATTATAAATTTAATTCCCCTTAATCTGTTTGGGTTCGAATTTAAAGTTATGTTTCTTTCGAATTTGTAATTATTCATCAAAATTTCAAACTACTTATTGTAATATTCACTTATAACAGCGAAATTTTCCGATTTTACTTACTTTTTATTTTACTTAGTTGTGTATAAAAAAATTTAAGGAAATTATATACGACAAGTGAAAACAAACAATTGACTGAATTAATTGTTGAAATACCATGCATAGTCAGTGTTGATTACTCTGTCACATTATACAAACATACATGTCACACACATATAACTGATATACTCATATAATACTCATACTATACAATTTGCGCATAATATGCGCTCTCACGGGTAAACAGTGATGTTTACGAAAAAATGTTTCAAACAAAAGTTGTTTATTTTTTTATAAAGAACATTTTTTATATTTAAACTTTTGTTCTATCTCTAACAGTTGAGTCCTACGAACCCAAGACCCAATTGACCTATGTTGCTCATTTACGAACACGACCTTACTTTTTACGTCTTCAGCACGCTATAAAAATTTCAGCTGGATATCTCTTTTCGTTTTTGAGTGATCGTGATGACAGCCGGACCGACGACAGACGACAGACAGACAACCGGAAATGGACTAATTACGTGATTTTATGAACACCTATACCAAAATTTGGTTCATAGTATCAATATTTTTAAACGTTACAAACTTGGGACTAAACTTAGTATACCTTGGTATATTTCATATACATGGTATATAAAAAGTATTTTGCGAATTTGAAAGAAAGCTTATTAATAAAGTTTGGTATAAAAAAATTTAAGAAAATTATATTCGAAAATAAAACTTTTCTTAAGGAATATTCTAGCTGACATAAAAGTGTGTGCAAATTTTTATAACACCACAATGCTTTAAAATTATTTCTGAGAAAAAACATCTATATATAACAGATAAAGGATAAATAGAAGGGGTTTCATTTTTAACGATACGAATCCCTAAACGCCTGAATAGAAATATTATATTTCCTTTTTCGTTGTTTCAATATTCTTTTTTGTTTTTTTTAATTGGATTTTGAAATCATTTTAATATATAATTAAATTACATTTAGAACACAAATCAATCCCATTAAAGAAAAACCATAACAGAAAATGACTTTGAAAAAAGTATATATTAAAAGTAGAATATAACAGAAATCAGGATAAATTTTAATTTTCTTTTTCTCCATTTAATTTGATGATATCTCTTTATTATAAAAAACGATATCCGTTTTAAAATTGAATTATCCCGGAATTGTTATGTCTTTATTTGGAACGTGAAGACATTATACATGTTCGACTTCAATGTACAAAGAGAAATAGAGGTTATACAGAAGCATTATTGGTTTTGGAAAATCAATCTTGATCAATATTTTTATTGCATCTATATATTTTGGAATATTTTAATATCGGTTTGCTGTACATAAGAAGCTTGTTTAAGTTGCTGAAATTTTTGGAGATGTTTAGTAAAATAATGTAATTTGACTTAAAAAATTATTAAAAGTGCTTGTTTGTTTTGGTTGAGAGATAAATCTACAGGAAACAAGTTTGGGAGACATTATCGAAGGCATCACATTTTGTATATATCTTATATTAAAATCTTCTATAATTTGAAGTGTAAAAGGATAAAGAAACCAAAGTCATGGGTCAATAAAATGAATAAAATAAATAAATTACTATGAGTGGGTGCTTGAAATCAACATAAACTCAATAAAAATTATATTTTCTACGAATAAAGTATGGAATCTTTTGTCAACATCAAACTGGGAGAGCCGTTGAGATTGAAATTACTTTTTAATTACTTTTCAAATACTTTGTAAAAGATCGATCTTTTTAGAAAATTGTCAGCTCAACTAAGTTATATTAAGAGTACCATCTTATATTAACCAATGACTTCGAAATAAAAATAGAAACTTTTAATTATAACTTTTTCTTACGAGTCACTCATGCATGACTAATTGTAAAAGATGGACGCGCTCAATTTAAAATATCAAGCATGATTTGGAGCGCCACAAGCTTTTACAAAATTATGTATTATAAGAAACATCATTTTTTTACTGTTCAGTACAATAAAAGCTTTTCCTTTAAAAAGGTTTTTTTTATTTCCATTTTTAATTTAAAACTAAAAATGTGTGTATCAAGATTATGGAAGCGATGGGAAAATTAGGTCATACCATAAAGATGCATTGTCATCCAATTTAAATATGAATGTAAAATTACAGCTCAATCGAAAGCTGAGAAGTGGGTCAAATTTAACTAACAAGATTTGATTACAAACAATGGATTATGGTAAAACTAATTAGAAGCTTGTAAAATAGAAAAAATTTCGAATGGAAGCCTGTAAAAGGAACGTTACTTAACTTGTAAACCATACTATTTTTGATACCTTTCATTTTCGATTAAGAATGTCGGTCTTAAAAACATAGTGTAATGGTCTTTTTTTTGTATGGCAGATCGTGTAAAAAGGATATTTTTTTTTTTAAATTAAAAACTCAACTCAACATCAGATGGTCCACCCTGTACTTCCCAATCAAAATATTCTTAATGGTACGAAAGCTGGCAACGTTGTCGAAAGTTTATTTTAAGATGGCTGAATTTTAAATATTTCTTTTCTTATTGATGAACTTCAACGTAAAGGGATGAAGTATATATATCTTGCACCTGACAGCAGTTGCGTAAACTAACGTTAAGTCCGTGCTTGCTAAGCAACTTAATTTCTATCTGGCAAATTAAAATTACATTATTCAATTATAAAACTAAATCATATTAAAATTCTAGCCAATGATTTGAAAACATCTATTTTTTTTAACTTCCCGCTAAGAAAATAGGGAAGTTATTGTTTTCACCCCGTTTTGCCAAAATCGAGTTTTCATCAGATCTCGACGTTTTAAGGTGTCAGGAAGCTTCCCTGACTACTTCCGCGAGGGTGTCTGTATGGCTGTATGTATGTATGAGTGTGTGTGTGTGTGTGTGGATGTATGTAAACCTCTCATAACTTTTGAACGGCTTGTCCGATTTGATCGCGGTTGGTGCCATTCGAAAGGGCTTGACCAAACTTAGATTTTGAGGATTTTGATTCGAACCGATAGATTTCGAAAAATCTCAAAAAAACTGCAAAAAAAAATTTTTTTTTAAGTGGTTTTTTTTTAATAACTTTTAAACGGCTGTATCAATTCCAAAAATTAATCAGCTCTCAACATCAAAAAACCACGTCGATCACCACCAGTCCGGTCAAAATCGGTTGATTCGTTCGTGAGTTATCGTTGACGAAAGAAAACCCAAAAAAGCGTTTTTTCGGAATAACCTCAAAATTTTTTGTTCGATCAATTGAAACTTAAAGATTCTTCATGAATCTTCAAAAACTGCGTCGAATGTCACCAACCGTTTATTTTTCATTGTTTTTCGCTAAACAATGAAAAGTTGAGTCAATACTTAGCGGGAAGTTACAGGGATGACCTGCAGGGTCAACCGTTTTCCAAATTTTTTAATTATTAAATATCTAGAGCGATGAAAGCAGCGGTAGAAGTATCCGGCAATTGTTATTTTTTAAACTGTATTTATTACAAATGAAATTTACAAAATTAAAAAAAAAAAACTATCAAATGCGAGTTATTTCTAGTAGTTTTCTGCAAATTGAACCTTCTTTTACAGTTGTTTTGGGTACGGAACCCTTTACTCTCACTTAAAACATAGCTGAGAACAACTTCCATTTAATTACCTATCAATTAATAAATTAAAAATTGTAATAAATATAAATTAAAAATTGTAATAAATTAAACATACAAAGCGGTTAAATTTATAGCACCCCTCTTTTTGCGTCGGGGTTTAAAAATGATTTAATAATGAGAAATTTTTATAGATTTTTTAGGAATCCACCCTAGTAAATACAGTAAAGCGGTACCAGTAGTAGGTACAATAACCTTACCTAATTACAATTAGAAAAGAAATGCCTATCCAAAATCCAATTTTTTTGACTTTGCCAGTTCTTATACCAAAGACTATACATTTCGTTGAATATTTGGATTACAATTATCGGTAGGTAGCACTATGGTAGCAAGATTGTAGGCTGATGTTTGGTAGATCTAATATCAACTAAAATGCTTGCTGTTTCAATGTTAATATAGTCCCACTTAACCTCAATTTAGAAATTCTAGAACGTATATAGACATATTATACTACATCGAAATACGAATACATAGAAGTGTTTTCATACCAATTAAACAATAATTGACCGGACATGACCGTAATGAACACAATATGAGTGGTACTTTGTGTCCACAATTTCACCATCATTGACAATTTTAATTATAGTAATTTTGGATTTTATACTTGTATCATCAAACGTGAATATATCTTTTGAGTTGCCCACTTAGAATGAGTATGATATGTAAACTTTCTATCTACTTAGTACAAAATTTAACTTATCGACGCGTTATGGCAGCGGATGTAATAATATTTCTAATTAAGCATGTCATCATGAATTTTAACGTAGCTGTAATGAAGTAAAAGGTAGTTGGATATACCTACAAGAGGTCTATTTATATATACCTCCAGCTCCGTAGAAAAAATCGAGCACAAAAAAGTCGTTAAAAAATTTTAACAAAAATGACCCTGACAAAAATGTCCCCGCAAAAATAACCCCAACAGAACACCCAATATAAATTCATTATAGAGGCTTATTATATTGAGGCAACGTTGGTCTAAAATTTCTTATAAAGAGGTAATTAATGGCGTTTCGCTTTTCTGCGACTGTTAAGGGACGCCTTTTTCGTTTCTGAGCCATTGCAACTTGAATATTTAATAATAGTGACGAGCAGCAGTGTTTAAATTACTTTTTATCAAACAATGATTGTCTTAAGAAAAAAAAGGTGTCGGGATGCGTTGGAACCTGCCGCGACGTGAATCACATACTATAGGATTAAGAGTCATATATTAGTGGGAACATTATATAAAGGTTTTGGGTTGACAAAATTCGTTAATTAGAGGGGAAAAGTTTGCAATATATTTCATCGGAAAAAATGGACCCTGAAAAACAAACCGAAAATTTGATAGACCCGGAGTATTATTGTAATAACGCGTGGGTTGGCTTGAGTTTGTCGACTATAGAGCAGACTGAAGTTTTTAGTCCTTGCGTTAAAAACTGGAACATTATTACAGAAATTTTTTTTCGGTATGGTTTTTCCAGTCTATTTTTTCCCTAAATCCATTTTCTTAACACACTGTTCAACAATTGTAATACAGATCAGAGCGTTGAATGAAGATGTTTGGATATTAAAACTGGTAAAAGGGCTAGAATCTAAATTTTTGTATCCCTTTACAAAATCTCGTATGGGTAACAGAGTCAAAGGCAGAGTCGGTAGTTTTAAATAAAATTGAAACATACTTACCACGTCTACGTCGTTTATGATGATGTTTCGGTGATAATTCAAATTCATTATCACTATCAATGTATTTTTTACGTTTATATTGTTTACGATAATTACTGCTATTACGTATTGTTAAACTATTCGATTGATTAAAATATTTTTGATTAGAATGTCCATGTCGATGATGTCCTCCACCACCTCCGGATGCCGTTTGTGTTGTGGCTGGACCACCAAAACATGGTTGATCACTATCATAATTTGTATGCTGACCCGAACTGTGTCCATCTTGTGATGTCGATGACGATAGAATCCGTTGTAATTTATGTGTAACACGTTTTGATGGACTCAATATTAAATGATGTTTTAATTTCTTTTTTTTACTTGCCGCTGTTATTGATTTTATCGCGGAAAATTTATTTTCCAATAATTGTGCCAATACAGCTTCTAATCGGGCCACTTGGAAATATTCAATGGTATGTTGATCCGTGTTTCCATCATTTTCTTCATCTTCTGCGGCACCATTGATGTGCTCATTATTGCCACTATCATTGATTGTGGTACCATTATGGAGGTGCTGTTGATTATTATCACCGTTATCAATATTATCAATAATAAAATGATCATCATCAGTTGAAACGGCTTTATCGGCCACTTTAAGACTCACCTCCATTTCATACAAAATGAATGAAATTTGTTATTATTTGTTTTTAATTTTATTTTGAGTATTTTCATTTTATTTTATTTATTTTTTTATTTATTTCAATAATGTATTATTTTATTACTAGTACTTAATTAAATTTCTTTTTCTTTTATGTAATGTGAAGATCCAATTTTTTTTTATCTTGAAGTTGTTTCATGAACTTTTTTCTGAAACAAAGAAACAAAAGTTTAACCTTTATTGAAAATTTATTGTTAACAGGGGGAGGAGGGGAGTTGTTAAGGATATGTTAAAATAAGAAATAAAAAAGCAACGAGAATTTCGTAAGCACTATCAATTACTTGCTCATTAAAAGGTAAAAGGTAAAAATAAGTTTTCCAATTAGTCAAGAAATTAGATTAAATACTTGAAATAACCTATACAGCAAAGATCTAATTGTTCACATGCCCATGTCCAAAAAACTTACTTATTACATCACTGTTGAGACTTTGTAAACGTAAGTGTTCTTTATGATCTTGCGGTCAGCGTCTTATATATAAAAAATTATCGGTAACGGGGCTACTACTGTTTCTTTTAACAGGGATCGGAAAATTTTTGATTGCTCCTGCAAGCTTTAAATTACAAGATTTTTCTTATTTTAACAGAAAGATAATCGAATAAGAAATGATAATCATTTTGCCCAATATTGGATAAAACAATGGGATGTCCGTTGACCAACATCTTCAAAATTTGAGTGCCGGCTAACGAATAAGCCGAACGTCTAGTTAGAATAAAAAGAAAACGATATGGGTCTGTTGGAATGAAAACAGATTCCTCCCAATTTGAAACTTTTACGGTTCAATCATGAATTTTCCAAGCCAAGAGCAAAAAAACATATATACAAAGTTTCACCTATGTAATCAGTAAGTTTTTTGGCAGTGGTTATACGGACTATAAAACATCAAGCTTCCATATGACACTTAGAATAGGTTTCGATATGGTTCAACATATGAAATCGACGGAATAATTGACCGGGTATCCCAAAATTAATATATATTTAAATTTTTTCACTACTAAATATTTTTATTTCCCAATTGATTCCAATAAAATTCGAGTGTGTTTCGCACAAAAAGTTCTAAAAAAATCAATAGATGGTTTTTGAGTTTTCCATGAAATGTTATAAAAATTATATAATAAAAGTTTTAAGCAGTTTACCAAATTGATATGAATATACTATTCTTTCAGGATAAAGCTCCCGACTTTTAACCCTGCACTGGTATAGAAAAGTATATTGCCAAATTTAATCATTGTAAAATTACGTAGCAGCTAAATAAGCTGTGGCGCTAGTTGTTCTTACAAATTTACCCATTTTAATAGATAATAGTGTATCCTGAATAGATGATAAATTAGGCATTCTAACAGGAAATGTGTTATTATTGATTATGGTTAGTTCATATTGCATTTCTGTCATAAATAATCTTGCATCCGTTTGTATACATGTATATATCTGTTGGCAGAGAGTTTGACTATTAATTTACCTGATACTCTAATTTGGGTTTTCAAGGTTGATTTTTTCGAAGTTAACTTGGTATGTCAAATAAACAGAAGTGTTTTCCTCTGATATTAAGTACTGGCAAGTATTTTTCTAAGTTGTGAGAATCTATATCAATCGAGAAGTGTTAGTTTTTATATACTTCTTAAGAGTTTATCAATAATTGCAAGCGTATTTTTTTATACTAGTAAGCAGTGCCGGATGAACTCATGTAGGGACCCTCAGGTGATGTGAAAATCATAGGACGCTGCCATTGTAAATCTTGTTGGCACTCCTTTGTGTGCGGACCTTCTTATAAAAATTTGCTTTTCTTTTTCTTTAGTTTTAGTAAATTAACTTGACGCTCTTCTCGATCAAATTTATATTTTGAAGAGTCCCAAGACAGTTACCTTATCCACCTAATGGTTCGCACGGACCCAAGACCCAATTGACCTATGTTGCTCAGCTACGAACTTCACCTGACTTTTTACGTCCTGAGTGCGCAGTAAAAATTTCAGCTTGATATCTCTTTTCGTTTTTGAGATGTCGTGTCCACAGACAGACGAACAGATGGACGGATAACCAGAAATGGACTAATTAGGTGATTTTATGAATACCTATACCAATATTTTATTGATAGCATCAATATTTTAAGCGTTACAAACGTGGGACTAAACTGAATATACTATGATATACTACATATATACATGGTATAAAAACCCAATACCCCTGTATGCTCAATCCACGTTATTATGAAACATCCTGTATAATATATCTCTATGAGATTGTATTTAAACGAGCATCAAATACCTTAACCACCCATTGATAGCCGAGCAAATTCATATAACATTGATTAATAATAATGAAGTGATGTGTTATGGTCTATATTGTTATGCAAATAACGTGTTTGCATATAGAAAATATTGAGGTCAGTATTTTATAATAATATAATTTTTTATTGAGCAGAAACATAAGGACATAATCACTACCAATGTTATAACTCAATCATTATGTTTAAACAAATGCGCATGTGTGCAAATTGCGCATGCGCATGTGTGCAATTGAAAAAATTTTCCTGAACCGCTTTCAAATAAAAGCTTTACGTTCTTACATCATTTTAGGCGATATTTCAAAAACTACTCAAATAATCGTAAAATTAATCAGATTATTGTGTTTTATGGATCAAAACCACCTCATATTCCAAGTTTCATCCACATCCGGAGAACAAATTACAGAAATTCATGAGGAAAACAATTTGTTCCTATTCGATTTGAATAAGAATCATTTTTTGAGCAATTTAACCCCAAAAGAATACAAAAATCGTTACCATAATTTTGTTTCTATGCTGTTGAAGATGAATTTAATATAAAAAAAGCAAACAAGAGCTGTTATTGATAAATGGTAAGTAATCAGGTGGTCTAAATTGGAACTACTGAAAAAGAAGTGAAAAAAACAATTGACTGAGTTAATTGTTGAAATGCCATGTATAGACAGTGTCGATGATTCTATCACAATTCACACACACATACATAACTGATATTCCCATAATTATACACTATACAATTTACGCCTAATTTTCGCCCTCACGGTTAAACAGAGACATTTACGAAAAAATGTTTCAAACAAAAGTTGGTTATTTTTTTACATTTAAACTTTTGTTCTATCTCTAACGGTTTACAAGATAGGTCCTACGGACCCAAGACCCAATTGACCATTTACGAACTCGACCTCAATTTTTAGTCCTAAGCACGCTCTAAAAATTTCAGCTTGATATCTTTTTTCGTTTTTGAGTAATCGTGATGACAGACGGACAGACAGACGAAGGATGACAGACGACAAACGACAGACAGACAACCGGAAATGGACTAATAAGGTGATTTTATGAACACTTATACCAAAATTTTTTGCTTAGTATCAATATTTTGAAGCGTTACAAACTTGGGACTAAACTTAGTATACCTTGCATATTACATATATGCATGGTATAAAAATTGTAACTAAATTGTAACTACTGAATTCGGGGCTTCTTCTAACTTTAATTAGTACGAATTACTATCGCCAGTTCGCAAGTGGGAATTCCCAGTGATCAATATCGAAGATGATTGTTGATATTTGTGACAATATGGCCAATATACACCATTACAGCACTATATCTACGCCACCAAATATCATGGAAAAATGGAGAAATAAAAGTCGTAATAATTGAATGCGTGTTATGATTGTCTACTGACCAATTGTTACAAATTTTATCAGCTTAAAACAAATACGTGTGTAGGTTTCATATATGAAAATACAAAACACAATTGAAAATGTATTGAGCTCACATCAGACTCGAATAAATTGTTCTCTAATTACAGATAATCTAGAACAGTTAGTATGTAGAGAAAGAGTCAGTGATGGGTTTTGTACCACCATTTTTATTGTTGTATTTTGTATTTTCTATGTTGTATGAGTTTTATTAATAATTTTTATTTAAGTAAAGGTAAACACATTTTGATAGGCGTATAATAAATTTTAGGGTCCGTTTTTATGACGAAATTCTAATATGTTGTTATGGGTAAAATGATCCCTATTTTGTGTGTAAAATTATAATAGGTAAAATGATCTCCATCATGTGGCGTGTCTTAAATGTATCGATTTAGATGATTTTACCAGTAATTTTTGTTTTCATACTAATCGTTGATGCAATATAAAGGAATAGTTAATATTTTTTGTAAACTGTTTAGTAAAAAATGCAATGGGATCATTTTACCCATTTTTCTTACAAGGGCGGTCAAAACGATCCTTTTTGAGAAATATTGAATAATTTAAAAATTTGAACAGATCAAAAGAAGTTGCATTGCCAATGTGGAAACACTTGAATAAAGGAACCAAAAATATTTCGACGTTACACATATCTCGAATAGTTAGGCTCTAAATTTCATTTTTTCTTAGGGGGATCATTTTAGGACATACATTTCACAAGTATATTTTATGTGCAATGAAATACTGATAAGCGAAGTAGAAGTCGAAAAGACGTTCAATTCACCCCAAGTCATTAAAAATAGGAATTGAAGCTGATGTTGGACTTTTAGAGTAGTGAATGCATGTATGAGAGAACTGTTCAAGTTTGACATTAATGCTGTTCACAAACGTACGTAACTACAGTTGCATATTGAAGAGAACTTCAAGAAACAAACAATCGTTGAAAGCAATTCTAGCTATAATAGGGTGTGATGCTTGATGTATTATGGTATTGTTACATGAATCACTCATCATTTACCATAGATCACATGTTTCGATCGATAGCTGTTTAATATTGAAATTCTTTACAACGTTCGGTAGCTCTTGATCTATAAATAAACATGTTACAAATTATATATATTCTAATAGCTCATAAATTATGAATATTTTAATTAATTTTTTAATGTACATCAGTTATTACAAATGTATTACGTATTATGTAAATTTATGAATGTCATCATTAATAATGTATTCAAAGTTATTTTATTATTTAACAAACAAATATTAAAAACAACAAAATTAATATTTATTGTAAAAATTAATATCTAACTTATTAATTTTTCAACGAATATTATCCATGCGATCGTTTGTAAATTTTTTATGTTTTATTGAAACAAACACTACAAAAACAAAAAAAGATTAGTTTTTCAATTTTTATTTGAAATATTTTGTTTATAGAATAAAAAAAAAAAAAAAAAAAAAAAAAAAACATGATAATAGAATGAAATGTAGATTTATAAAGGAAAATACCAAGGAATAGGTTGTTTGATAGAATGAAAAATATTGGCAAAGTTAGGGATAGTTACATATAGATTATAAATTTTAAAATCTATTTCCCGTAATTTAGCCGAAAAAAAAAAAAAAAAAAATTTGACATTATTGAAAGAAATCCCTAAAAAATTTCAATTTTACTGTTGTAACGTGAATGAAAGCGGTTCTGTCTGACATTGTGATAAAATAACAATTTATTAAATCAAAGAAATATCCAAAGAAGAATTAAGCGAATACAGTTACAGGCGCATAAGGTGGTATTCACAATACTTCTGGCGAATAGTACTATTTAACACAATAATATCACTGATGCTACTAATAAATGGCATACCAGCAATATTTATTAAAATGACAAAATAGTTTAAGAATAATAGAGTGAGACGAAACGAGTAGGGTGACAACAAACATAGTGCTTACAACTATACTGAAGCATAGCGGGGGCGCGCCCGAAAACATAGCGGGGTCTATAGGTTCATGTTTTAGAATTGTTCAGACTATTCTTTTTTACAACCGAACTGCTTTTATTTAAATATATCTATCGTTATTTTATGACACACGTAAAATGTTTTAACCCCCTGACCTTTTGTAAGTTCTCAAAAAGTTCGGGTATTACAGGCGATCGCATAATCAATCTTTAACAAAATACACGTTCTTACAGTTTGATTCATATGAATTGACGATTCTATTTAAACGTTAATTATATTTAATTCAAGCGAATATAATCAAATTAATTTTTCCTTTTCTTAAACGATAAAGTAAATTGTTTATCAAAACAACATTATTTTCAAGAGTATGTCATCTGTAAAATAAGTAATAAGAGTTTCATCTTGAAGATATGTCATGTCATTTATCTCATACATCTTATTTCTAGTACAGAAAACGTTACACAGTCGAATTAATCTTTAAAATAAACAATTTTCCTTTTTATTTTTCTGTATTTATATATTTATTATATTATATTTTATTACCTTTTAAGATAGAAAGTTTTTGATTATCTCGAATTCAAAAATTTCGACGAGACAAGACAAAAGAAACATTTCTTTTGTATTGTTGATTTGTGCAAGTTTTCTATAGACTCGTCTCATCGCCAGAGTTTAATTGAAAATTCTTACAGATTACGTGATTTTTTATGAGGACCAACTTTCTAATTTAAAGTGTTATTTTATCTCTTACCGTTTAGAATCTAAATTAGCTATTAAAGTAACCCGAAGAACTAGGTCCAATCTGATGTCAGAACATGATGTCCTTCACCAAACTCTACAATTTTTGTTGAGGTCATTTCTTAATAGGAAACGACTCTGGTGAGATATTCAGATGCATAGATTATAATAGTCCACCCTGTATAAAAATGATTGAATTTGTATTTAGCGTTTAAATTTTTATTTCACAGCTAACAACCATAAACAATAAAATATACTATTCGTTGTGTGCGTAGTCATGGTAGAGACAATAAAATCGATACCAGCGCTTCCAGTGAAAAGCGTTAAAGGAGGCTGTTATGACTAATTTGCAATTCTTTACATGTTAATGTTATAGAAAATGTCAAATTAAAATTAATGAAAAACACTAATTAATTAAATTTAATTCATTAAAAATTGTGAAAATAAGAAATCAAATTGCACAAATATAATTTTTCAAATGTAAATTATCATAATTATTTATTAAAATTTGTGAGACAATAATATTAAATTTTCAATGTAAGTCATAAATGCAATCCATACAATTATATGTGCATCCATACAATTCTATAATTAAAGCAGTGTATCGTTACCATGGAAACGCCTCCCATAAACATCACACACGGTGCGAATAACAAGAATGTGAATTTTTCATAAAAGTATATATATTACTAGCGGCCCCGACGGACGTTGTCCCGTAAAAATGTAACTCCAATTCATGAATACCTATACTACGTTTAGCCTGTCCGCTAAACCCATCCCGCTAAACCCCAATTTAACTCCTATTTATTGGAGTGGCCTGACCTTCGACCTTTGGCCTGACCTTTGATAGTAGAGCTCGCTGCGCTCGCATATGGCTCGTATAAATGCCTATTGACAATACCTGAATACTATTAAAAATACATAGTACACATAGTATACATAATGTGATATGATTTATATGCGCTCCCACCATTTAATGAAATTTCATTTTTTTGGTACGGAGCCCTCAAAAACAGTTGTAGTGGACCGAATGGTAAGTCTAAACCATTCTCCAATCCCCTTGAACTCACACAAAAAATTTCATCGAAATCGGTCCAGCCGTCTAGGAGGAGTTCAGTCACATACAGACACACACAAGAAATATATATATTAAGATATATCATATAACACTAAACCTGCAATTACTAATACATTAATTACTAAGACAGTAATTTGTACGAAAGGGACACAGGGACTACCAGGTGTTCCACGACACCTCTTGTTCATTTTTTTTGTAAGTGAATACGGTGAATAAAATAATTTAATCCAGGCAGCTATTGGTCTACCTTCTAGGAATCAAATTCATCATGACTTGACATAATTATCTTATAACTTGTATTAAATTTAATTTTAATATCTAATGGAAATATTCTGTTATTCTTGGAAATCAAATTTGTAAATGAAATTTATGTTGATTGTTATGTTAAAATTAAATCAATGGGAATTATGAAATATGGTACAGTTAAACTTATTAAATAATTTGATTATTTCCATTTATGGTAGATATTAATTCGATACGTTCACCTTCAGGGCATTCGAAAGGAAACATGCTTTCTTACGATCATGTTTAAAGTTAAATAGACCTGTTACTTATACTGCAGTGTAAAGCAGGGATATTTTTAGTCAATTCGTAGGAATTAATTTTCGGTAAAGCCCAGTTCTTCCAAAGACCAGGCTTTCACAACAACGCTGAAACCAAATGACAGGAGAGGGAGTGTGGTACAGAAAAGCGTGTTGTCGATTAAAATTTCCCAAGGCAAGCTTAACATTGGGCCCATGGCTGGCTCCAGTCTTGTCTAATGACTATCTCGAAGACATCATTTCAAAGTCAATACATGTTCTTGTTATATATTAAATGTATGTCAAGATATACTAAGTTTAGTCTCAAGTTTGTAACGCTTAAAAATGTTGATGCTACGAACAAAATTTTGATATAGGTGTTCATAAAATAATCAAATTAGTAAAATTACGGTTGTATGTCTGTCTGTCTGTAAACAAGAAAATCCCAAAACGAAGAGAAACATCACGCTGAATTTTTATAGCGTGCTGACGACATAAAACGTTCCTAAATGAGCAATGTAGGTCCAGGGCATGTAATTCGCCATCGTTTAAGCCGTTAGAGATATTACAAAAATTAATAACCATTTGGCCAGCGAAAATAGTGATCCGCGATTTTTTTATCTGCCAGTAGATTAGCGATAAAAGAATAATATACTTTACAACAAATGATTTGGATTTATGTCAAAAAATACAAATTTTGCGAAAAACTGGGCCATTTCATTAACTACGCCAACGTGATTAACTTATACTTGTGGAACAATTTTCAGAATGGAAATTTTATAGAATTAAGTCTAAATTGGTTCAAAAAATCTTAATCATTAATCTTTATTAGCGTGTTTCTCGCTATACACTCAATTTGGATTCCAAGTACATCCTTTGCTGGACTGAAACTGCAGTCGAATATCAACCCGTCGCAACCCAATTTAATTATAAAAGCGTGTTTTAGAAAGTTTATCGAAAGAAAATTTAAAAATATAAAAACATTTTGTCGACATGTGAAAAGTCAATAAAAAATAAATGATTTTACTCACGAAAATGCTTTTAGAATATTCCATAAAGTTAAATTGTATTAAATTTTTTGGAATACAATGTATGAAGTAACTTCCTTCCGTTAGTTGAACACGTTATATAACATATATACCAACTCTTATGCATAATTCATATGAAATTGTTTTTATAACATTATTATCATTGCTTTCGAATAATATATCAGAAACCTTAGCTACTATAGAGAGAATTACAATACAATTCTAATCAAAACAAGGTTATATCTTCTGGATGGTTATATCTTACTACTAATAGTCTAAGAACCAATAACAAAATATTGCCAGAATGGAGTGGAGATTTTCTGGTAAATATTTAAAGAATTCTTTAGATTGATTTTTCTATTAACGTCATTTTTACAAAGATTACAAAATAGCGATTTGTGGGTATTATAGTGAAAGTGAAAGGACCCCGAAATATTAAATAGGAAAATGGTTTTCTGTGAAACTTTTTCAAACCACCCTCAAAGTGTTCTCCAAATCGTTTTAATCAAAAACTCTCACAACTTCAATATATTATCTATTTTATAGTACCTATAAGACTTAAAATGACTTTTGTGAATTTTTTTCAAATCGCACCCGAAATGTTCTTCAAATCGTTTTGATCAAAAGCTCTCATAGCCAGAAAATCTTTTAACGGGTAGTTTTCGAGGTACGGGCGATCAAAGCTTCACATATATAATTCATTTTATAGTACCTATATATGACCTAAGATGACTAATACATAAAATAGGATATTTTTCTAAACTTACTTTAAGACAGTCTTGCTCCGTTTGTGCGTTTTGCGGGAAAGTTACTTTTTTTTAGGGTTTAACAATTCTAGAATACAAAATGCTTGTGAATTGGTGAAAGCAAATGTGGATTCTCGTTTGAATCTTTTTACATTGCCGGATCAGTTCGAAATTAATAAATTATTTTTAATCGATTTTCTCAAAAAGTAAAAGGCTTAGAGGAATGCAAACTTAGATGGGAATGTAATCTGAAATCTCAATTTACCAACCGTATTTTTCTCCCCATGCTCGGATAATTTTTAGATAAAGTTATCTACCAATCCAAAATCTTTTATATTTTAAAGTTTGGACTAATCGAATTGATTTTATTAGTTTTCAATGAGCGTAACTGGACGAGAACATTTCTAGAAAAATTCCATTAACTCTGAAAATTGAAAAGTATTTGAAAATGTGCAGTTATAAGTGCTTTGAAAATATCAAATCAGTTCCTTACTAATGGATGCTATTACAGTGCAGTAGGGCCAGTAGGTACTAAAAAGTGAGTGTTGGATTTGGAGATCAACATTCTAAATTGATTTTGTGTGAAATACTAAATGCATCTTTGTGTTGAACATTAAAATATCGCAATGTTTTAAAAGAAAGCACCAAGTAGTGTTTTATTATATCGAACTTACGGGAACCAAAACGTTACAATATAAATAATGATACAAATACGAACGTTTTATCCTGTAAAGTTAGTTTTTGTCAGTGAATCTTCGACTACCTACAGATAGATACGATTCATCCATTATCGATATTTTATTATTGTTTTCGTTACAAATAGATAAACAAAATTTTATAGTTTTTGTTATAAAATTTAGAATAACAATATTTACATTAAATTCAATTATAAACTTATAAGAGACAATATATACAATCATTGTGTTTGTTTTTTTAACCACAGAGCTTTCTAACAATAAAACTTATTTTGATTAAAAGTTTCATTAAAATGTTTCTTGAAACTTCAAGTCAAGAATACTAATTACGATTACATGAACGAAAAATTACTGTTCGAGACAACAAAAACTTGAGTGATTATCAAAGAAGAGAAATGGTACTCTTTTAAAAATAATGATTTTTTATATTTGGTAGCGGATCATTCAAATATCATTTAAGACTGCAAGCCTACTTAAGTAATATTTGAATGAGCCCTACAATATATTTCGTTCCAAATAAAATCAATACGGAAAATACCAGCTCAGAAAATCAGAATATGAGACGAATCGAATTCGAAAAAGCTGAAGTAGTGGGTAATTAGTTTGATTTATTATTGATTTTTATCACGGTGCAAACTTTTCTAAAGTTCTGGTAGAAGCGCAGTGAAAAAGAATTTGCAATCACCTCTGACGATGTATGTCTATGTGTTAAAACTTTTTTAAAATTTAATTTATCTCCATAACAAAAATAATCTTTGAAAATTTTGAATTGTAAATGCTTTCTGACTGCAAGTTGAGTGAAATCACTGTTGAAGAATATTCTAACTAACAAAATGAAAGTTTATGAGTTCCTATTTCAATTTCCCGATTACAAAAGCTTAATTATTTGATGTTTTGTACATAGTAACAGGGAAAATCGTTATAATAAACTTTAATTTTTTTTAATTTAGGTTTTTAAAACGTCCATATTTTCCTTTAAAGAATTCAATCTCCGTTAAATCTTTGCAATCAAAAACAAAACAAACTTGATCATGTTTTCTTTAAAAAATATTTTTGTTTAAACAAATTTTATTTAGTTTTTCAATGTAATAGTCATAGCCAAAGTGAAAATTGATAATTAAAATTATCACAATATGTTTCCTATGTAAAAGATACGAAATATCTAGTTTCGAAACTACATAATACAGACTAAAAGCTTTTAGTACTCATACACGAACATCTAATAATTTTACAAAAATTCTGGTTTATTTTTGCTATGTACGTTCGTTTATTACAAGAGACTGACGTATGTTAGAGAAATCAAGAAGCTCGAAAAATTCTGGAAGTTACGGATAAATATTTTTTTGAAATATTGCAAATTTTTAATTATTAATGCAAAATTTTCTTCGAAAAAAAAAAACAAACAAATGTCTTTATTGTTAAATAACTCGAAAAATATAAAGTTACAAAGAAAAGTTTAAATCGTAAAATATTTTGCTGAAAAAAAGCTTAATTTTTTCTCCCAAACGTTTTTCTGTAACCTAATTATTTTTCGTGTTATAAATAACTATCCGAAAAGGCTAGAAGTTTTTTAGCATGGTGCCAGTACCTAAATAAAATTAATTGAAAAGCGACAAGCATTTACTTTTGTTCCCTTGGTAAATTCATCAGTTTTTGAGCTGCATAAAACATAAAAAAAACTGTCCGAGATGCTTTGTTTTCATTATAACTCTGTCAATTTTTAGGCCAATGATTTGAAACTGTTATAATTTTCATGGTTTTTATAGTATTTCAAATAGTGTACCATACGATTATTTAAAGAAACTGTTTTTTGAGAAGAGATTGCTCCCACCTGGGCAAGATCACACAAATTTTTGTTTTTAATTTCTTTAAGGACGTTCATGCGTCAACAATATTAGTAGAGAAATAAAAAACAATATGATAATGCGATAATTTAAATGATTTTCTATGATTTAAGATAGGAAAAATAACCTGTTATCGAATTAATTTAAATTTTTTTAAAGTTTAAAAAATGACTATAAGTAAGTTTTAACATGGGACTAAATGAAAAATATAAATCGATATTTTTCAAAAATTATATCGATAACCATACTTGAAACTTTTACCAGTTAATAATTATTCAAACTTTTAATAGAATTTCAAAAAAATTTTCTATTTTCTATTAATTTAAAATTCTTTAAAATTTACATACTGTTTCCCGTTGAACGCACATAGCAAAACAGGTACACGCATGAACGTCCTAAAGTAAGCTTTAAACAGTCAATGCAGTCGAACAATTTTCATGAAGATTCATTTTCTGTCCCTGGATTCCGAGGTATAAATCTGAAGGCTCTCCACACCAATTTTAAAAGGCTAACAGGTCGGTGTAGTTACCTATATTGACATATCGAATGAATAGGTAACTTTGTATATATAACGACCTCGATCTGTTTGCCAATCGAAATTGGTATGAGAAGATAACAAAACCTACAAAAGAGAGTTATGAAAAAAAAAAGATTAAAATTAATTTAAATAAAAGTAGCTTTCATAGGCGTGTTTATCAATAAAATTTCAAAAAAATTGGATAAATCAGATGGGTGAAGATCGATATTAAACCTGAAGGTGTTCTTCTGTACTATTAATTTTAATTTTTTAAATTATTAATCACTAAGCAATTAAGGAAGGATTAAGGAAGATCAGAGTAATTTAAATAAAAAATTGACAATTTACGAGAGGATACAAATGAGTGAGTGAAAAAATGGCTTGAAAGAAGAGACTATCTTTGGAGAAAGAATAACCTATACAAATTCACTTGGATTGCAGAAGAAGTGATTAATTGATACCCTAAAAAGGTACTATTATACCTGCGAAAATGTTCCTTTAAGTATATGAAACTTGCAGGTTAAAGTCACGGGCATTAACTAGTATTCTATACAATGTATTATTCACTAGTTACTACCTTCTGGTATAGAAAACCTCCCCTAAAATGTTATTTAAATTCACATAATTTTAATACACATTACATAAATTTATTTAGAATAATATCAGGTAACAGCAAAAATATTAATTGAAAATGTCAATATATATATATATATATATATACGTATTTGTTGTTATTTGAATCAAAATAATCAATCAAAACGATCCAATTTCTTATTTTGGAATTATTTCTATTATATTTTACAATTATTGCACAATTTCTAATGAATGAGAAAACTTGAAAATAGAGTTTTTATTTCCACATGTACCTGATTTTCTACTACCGTTACCCCTTAGCACAATGAAATTATAATTTACGATTGAACGCGGAAACGTTAAAGTTGGTATAAGAATCCACTGGATTGGGATTTGAAAGGGAAGGACTTTGAACACAACTGATCAACATTTTCGTACAGTTGATATTAAGCAAAAATTATTACAAAATAATTTCGTTTCGTATTTCGTTTATTACAAAATAACTTTGGGTTATACCTTAGTCTCAGCAACACGTGGTTGTTATGCTATTAAATTGTAGCTTATATGAAACGTTTGTATTTTTAACATAGCGCCATATATTGAATACTTACTCAATCCAGACAACAGATATCGCCATCTGCTGTTACTGTCAAATAATAGACAAATAATTTCGCGACTAAAAATTGAGATGTAAGCTACCAGACCTTACAAGCTGGACCAAATTGCACTAAAAATTAAATTAAAAATCGGTTCAGTAGTTTAGAAGTCCATAGCGGACAAACAACGTGACACGTAATTTTTATATAGAAAGATGAGTGCAGTAATCTAACACCACGTATGTATATGAACATAAAAATATACAGTCAAAATAAAATAATACCATAGTCATTTTTATACCTAATAATACTTTTTGTTTTTGAAATGAATTTTTATTTCATTAATTTTGACAAGTTTATATGAAAAATGACAAATATGACAAGACAAATAAATAACAGAAAAAAATTTTGTTAGTGTTATTATGTTATGTGTAAAAAGGTATATAATATTATGTACGATGTTATGTACTTTTAAGAGTATTTCAAATAAATGTCAAGCATGTTAATAATAAAATGTAGACTAAAACCACATTCTACAAAGTAATTTATGCTAACATAACATATACATAGTGGTCCAAATTATAACAGCAGGACTTTATCAAATGGTAGACAACGTTTAACATTTTCCAATATACTTATAGCTGGAAAAGCCACATTGTCTTGATAGAGATGGTTATTGTATTTGTCAAAACGGCTTCTCAAATAAATTGGGTATTTAGCAAACATTTTCCCAAGTAAGAGGTAGTGCATAACGTTACGATATTTGTAGTAAAATTAATAGCATAATTTTTTTAAGCCCAGGATGATGGAATCTTCACCGTAGATTTTTGTAATTTATTACCGAAAGGTTTAAGTCATGAAGAATTACAAGCTCATACTGTCAAATTTTCATTTTTTCTAAGCTAGTATTAAAACATTACCTATTCTTCTAAAATTCAAACATCCTGTATTTAGAAAAGAAAACTTTAATGGCTAAAATTGTGTTGACTACCACTTGGTGAAATCCTGCTATTGTAGCTTGGCGAAAATGAGGAGCTTTATTATTAAGCCACTTTAATGAGCCAACTATTCTACGTGGATGTTACGTTATCCATGGGAAACAAATGTTCTGCCTAAATATTCACTTACTACACGATGTCATAATAAAATTTTCACAAGTCAAAATAACTAACTAAGCTTAATTATTCAAACACCCTGCTTATGCTTAAATTTCAAATTTTTAAACTGTTTGAAATTCTTTTGAGTTTAAAAAATAAAAGTATTGCACGTAATAATGAAACGTAGATGTTTATTAACAAACTTAAATAATCATCAAACACTAACTTTGTCGGTCCTCGATATTTTCTTTAATTCTTTATCAAATTCTATGATTTTTTATAAAGTTTTCTTATACTCTTACCAGCTCAGATGGATTATCATCCAATGAAACAAATGTTTAAAAAATTAATTTTCATTTGTTAAAGGTCCTATCGAAAAATTGACTTACGGTTATCCTATCTACGGTTGTACACACCAAAGCTCACTGATATGCTAATTCTTGTTTTTTTTCTTCACAAAGTTGTATTATTTTTCGTATTAACAATTTCTAAAGCACCACCATTAAAAAATATTCATTCTAGCCTCGAGTACAAGTAAGGTCTGGCAAGTATAAACGACCAAGCTTAGATGCTAAGAAATATTTTATCAATGATACAAACATTTGCAACAAATGGTTACATGAAATCATTTTTGATTGAAAATATTGAATCTTCCTCGAATTTGAACCTTCGTGTGATATATATTAAAAATTGGCAATTATTTAAGCTTGAACGCTTGTATTTAAGTCTCAAACAGTTTGTAGCCAACCACTGTGTAAAATGTAATAAATGTTTACATTAAATCATAACATTTGACATATTATTTTACACGAATATATTGAATAAATAATGGTTATTTATGGGTGAATAGAAGTTGAAGGGGTTATAATTGACTTCAGTTAGTTATCTATCTATGTATGGTCCTGAATAAAACAACTCGCGTATTTTTGGAAATATATTAATTGAAATTGAAATATTTGAGTTGTCTTTGTTCTTTTGAATTATTGTTTTGAATTACCTTATTATTTTACCATTTCACGTTTCAAAATGAATTGAGCCAGGTTTACTTGACCATTCATTTCCAAAGTAATTATTTATATGTTAAAATTATACGTCCAAACTAAATCGATTTTGAAGGTTATCGTCAATTTTTTAGTTTTTTCGAGTACGGAACGCTTAAGCTCGCACTTGAAACATAGCTAAGAACACTCTCCGTTAAATTACCTTTCAAATGAAACCATAAAAATTAAATTTTTTTTTAGTTCGTGGGTTAAAAACGATCCCTTTGAGTTCTCTAATAAAAACAAAATACAAATAATAGACTTTTCATAATGAAAGTATACATTGTCAATGATAACCACAAGGAAAAACAAGCGTAGGCAACTTGTGTAAATAAAACACATTTGTTTGTAATACAAATAATAATTTCAAAAACCAATTCTAGTTATTAAACGTATTTGTTGTAAACACATATCTCCACCTACATACATAACACCACATTTGACACAATTATTTACTACCAGGTATCAAACCAGGCATTATCAAGAATTGATCTGATTCATGGTATATTAGGCACATAAAACATAAACTTAATTATTTATAATGGATATATACAGCCAAAAGAATAAATATGGATATCTCCCTATACATGGTAGAAATTTTACAAAATTTCAGATAACTACCAGAATTTTGTGCAGTTCCATACAAGTATTTTCTTTGAAAGTCAGATAAAATTAGTATATTTGTAACAAAGGACTCCGCACGATTAGATAAAAAAATGGCTTTCTGGAAAAATTTTTCAAACCACCCCAAAATATTTTTCGGATCATTCTGATCAAAATTTTCAACAAGCATAGTTACTTTGAATACCCTGTATTCGTACCGGGTATGAATTTTATTGGACGAGTTCATGGTACACATTTTAATTATTATAATTGTATGGATGGAAATATAATTCTATGGATTACACTCACATATTTACACATTTAAATAAGTAATTATGTTAATTTACATTAAAAATACTTATTTTCAGAATTTATAACGCAATAAGATCATTTAAGGTATTTCGATACCGAAAAAATGAAAGTAATCTAAAAAATTTGAAATTATATTTATCAATTAATCATCCTTTTATACGCCCTTAAAAGTTCATATCGATTCTCTAAACGGTTTAGGAGAAATTAACTATCAAAGTTAGTTTTTTTATCGAAGAAAAAGCACATTTCTCATAAACCATACGGAGAATCGATAAGAAGTTTTCACAAAAGACTTACCTATTAAAGGATGATTAATTGATAAATAAAATTTTAACTTTTTTCATTTTAACACTTTAAGGTATTTCGATACCGTAAATTGAAAATGATACCAAAGATTTGAACTTTTATACATCTTTTGCGAAAAATTAATATCGATTATCTGTAGTGATTAGGAGAAATTAACTATCAAAGTCATTGTTTTTACCAAAAAAAGTTTTTCATTTTTACACAGTTCTTAATTTTGGTATGATTTTAAAGCTTAAATCTTGAGGAATATTGATAAGTGTTTTATGTAAATGGTAAAACGTTCTTAAAAGCACTTATTGAGCACTTATTATCATGTAAAAAGGGCTGTTTTTAATAATTATCTTTCGTTTTGGCATCGAAACACCTTAATTATTTTTTAATTTGACATTTGTTTTAAAATTTTTATTGCTTAATTATTTTTAATTTGACATTTGTTATGCTATTTGCATGTAAAAAATTAAAAATTGGACACACCAACGCCCTTCTAGGCCAAAATTATCCGCTGGAAGCGCTGGCGTCGATTTAACTGTCCCTGTAGGTACCGTGACTACGCACGGAGTCAATACTTAGGAGATGACATACATGTATACATCATAAACAGTGTCTATTATAACTTGCTCACAAACTAAACCGCATATTATTTAAAACAAAAGAAAATCGATTTTAAAATGACGATAAGGCTCGTTCATCATACAAATATATATATTACCAATATATGTTTATATGGTACAAATTTATAAATAGGCCTTTATAAGTGTTTTACTATGATAGTTCTTAACTGGTTAATATATGTATGTTTTAAAGAGACCATAATATTCGTACCCACAAATTTGTTACAGGTCAATTACCCTTTTAGGCAGAGAATCGATTACTTATATAGGAACGTTATCTAGAATTATTTTTATTAATATGGATATTTTTATTTACTTAGACAGTGAACGCCAAATAAATGGTCTTATAATATAAGGTACTATTTACGGTACATTCGTATTGGTACATTCGTACATTCTCTGCGCTTCAGAATGGCCAGAATGATATGCATTATTATACCATGTATATGAAATATACGAAGGTATATTAAGTTTAGTCCCAAGTTTGTAACGCTTAAAAATAATGATACCATGAACAAAATTTTGGTATAGGTGTTCATAAAATCACCTTATTAGTCCATTTCCGGTTGTCTGTCTGTCATCACGATTACTCAAAAACGAAAAGAGTTATCATGCTCAAATTTAGCGTGCTGAGACCGTAAAAAGTGAAATCAAGTTCGTAAATGAGCAACATAGATTAATTTTTGTCTGTAATCAACACTGTCTATACATGGTATTTCAACAATTAAGTCAGTCAATTGTTTGTTTTCACATGTATATACTATAAAATTGTTTATTCTGAAGATCCTGATAAGAATAATCAGACAAACTTTCGATAGAAATCACTTGCAAAGATTCGCTCACATTGATACCATACCAAACTACTAAAGGCATATTTACTAAGAATACGATAGTGCAATTAAATAAAATGTCTGCCAGAAATTATTTATACAGCGTTGATTAATAGTTAATATAAAGACACGTGGGGTCGACAAAACAATAAAAATTGAAAAATATTAATTTATAGCTAATATTTACTCAAATGAAGGTCTTTTCCAAATTCATATAAAAGGATGGAAAAAAATTCAGTTAAAGTAAGTAACACCTACTAAAGAAATTTAGCAACTCAACTCAAATTATAACAATGCGTTTCTTAAAACAATTATTAGGTAAGATTTATATAATTTATTTTATTTTTCACAATATGTATTTTTTAATAAACTTTACCGAATTTCAGTTTTCGTTCTAATTGCTATGGCAATGGAATCAGTTTGGGGTAGTGTATGTCCAACATATTGTCCACAAAACTATTCACCAGTTTGTGGAAGAAATAAAGCTGGTCAAACCAAAAAATTCTCAAATAAATGTGAATTAAATGTGGCTAATTGCAAAGCAAATACTAATGAATGGCGTCTTTGTTAAGATAATTTACTGCATTTTATGCCAAATTTTTAAGTTTCACTATTTAGAGTTTGAATGTAAAAACATGTAATAAATCATTAAAGTTAAAATTTTTAAAATACTGAATTTTATTTTCTGGAATATTATCATTTTTTCATAGTTTCAGAACAAGATTCAGATTGGCTTTGGCAGAACTTAGTTGGTACCATTGAAAAATATCTGAGACATTTCGTTACACTTTTTTCGTTATTTTTTTAATTTAGGTCTGTCTACGTTAATCAGACTAACTCTGCGCATTTGTAACATTGTTTCTTTTGGTAATCGTTGTCTCTGAATAGATTTGCCACATTCATCTTAAGAATAATTAATTATTAATAAAAAATTGGTATATTTTTTAATAAAAAAGATTTGTTATTGGTTGTAACGTACACCAGTTGAGCCTGTGAGTAATTCGGACGTGATTACGCAAAAATCACATTTTTGGTTTGTTTCTATGGATAACTATGTTATTATGGAGTAAAAGCATACTCTATTTATCATTTTGCATGTTATTTTATTATTTCTCCGCGCGGTGGCGTTATAAAACGATGTGTTGACGTCACTGGTGTTTGAATTTATTGTTTAGAAAAACCAATTTTTAATTGTAAAAGGAAATATCAATTAAAAAAACTTTTTTTTAAATTTTTCTTTATTGGATATTAAAATATTTTTGAGAAAAAATATGAAGCCAAAAAAGTTATTAGGAGAGCCTTGTTGGGTGTATGAAAATCCAAACATACCCGATGGTTGTTAATACGACTGAAAAGTTATTTACTTGAGTTGTTTGCAACGATCTCAATCAAAACACTTTTCATATTCAAATTTTAAGACTCATGAGACCAAAGAAAAAATGAAAACATAATATATATTAGTAGTCAATAAGTAGCAAATAGCAAAATATTTATTAGTAGTCAATATTTATTCAAGTGAATGCAAAAAACCAATATAAAATTATGAAAAACAATTCATTTAAACTAATATTGAAAGAGTCTAAACACGACAGAGATAGAGTAAAGCTGACAATTGCAATTCTGATACCAAAATATGCTACCTTCGCAGCATTACCCATCGCAGGATTTTTTATTCCTCGTAACTAAAATAATTTGAAGTTTAGTGGGAAATAGGAAAAAATATGAAGGTAATATGTGTCATGAGTGCTCCAAGAATGTTCATCCCACTTCTTTTTATTTTTCCACGCCAACGCCATACACCTCAATTTCTCACCAAATGTTCCTTTTGTTATTTAATTCTTTGATATATAAAATTAGATTAATTTGAGACTGACATAAATCAAAGATGAGACTACTCTAGGCTGACTAAAATTTTAATGGCTCCCATTCGACTAATTGGATATTTATTGGCTCCTATTTTACGAACGTTCGGGAAATTGGAGCAAAGACACAATCCAGAATTTTTTAATTCTCGCCAAATGTTACATAGGCTTAAGATTTCTCTATGATTTTCTGATAACCAGGTAAGTACAACTTACTTTCATGCTAAATAAAAGTATAAATTATAGTAATTATGAGTTTTATTAACAATATTCCTAAAGATGGTGCCAATTACCCCACACTCCCCTACTTGAGAAAATTCCAATAGTTACATTTTCTGAAAAAAAATTCGATAAAATTATATAAATGCATTTTGGTGGAATTTTAAATGAAAGAATCGTGTAAGACGACAATTGTTCAACGTGTACCTACAATGGAGTTTTTAAAGACAGTTTTTGGTAATTTGTTATTTCGAAGTTTTTCTGAAGCATTAAAGATGAAATATTTTCAAATTTAATAGTTTTCTTCATAATTGCTGTGGTATCAACATGGGCTAATAATTGTCCGGAAGCATGTGACGAACCATATGATTCCGATCCAATTTGTGGCGTAAATTTGAAAGGAGAACTTCAACTTTATCCAAACAAATGTGAATATGATGTTGCGGTATGTAATAATAATGTCCAAGGAGTTGATTGGCGGCCATGTACAGCCCACGATTTAGAGGATCATCCTCAAGTACATTATGGAACTTCTAAACATTCAATGGAATCAACAACTGCCAAATCAAGCACAGATATACCATGCGGCACTAATGGGTATTTTGATTGCAGCTATTTACATAACTAAGTTTATATCAAACTAGTTGACCCGGCGAACTTCGTACCTCCTAAGAGTCGATTTTTTTTTTTTTAAATACTTATTCTGCTACTCGGGACATCGGGTCAGCTAGTAAGATAAAAAAATAAAAAAATAAATTTAATAAGTCAACAATTACATTATGTCAAAAAATAAAAATGTATGGTATTAAAGTTGAAATTGACTTTTAATTATTATTACGAATCTTCTGTATGGGAATATAGAAAAGTGTTGTTTTTTAGACTTTTTCAGGCAATTTTTAAAATTGTTCGATCCTTATAAGGCCATATTTGATTGTATCGATCGAAAGTTTCTTTGTGCAATTTCTTTTTCAAAGTTATTTTTATTTTACACAAACATCAAAGCCATTAATTATTTTTCAATCAATATTCAATATACAAATATAATATTATCGTGTCAGTTTATTTTTAAATAAATTATTTCATGTATGAGTAATTTTTTTGTAGGGGAAGGTGTAGTAGCTAAAATCGAAATTTATTTGTGTGCTTTTTTATAAATGTCATTTTTTTAAATATAATTACGGAAATACTCTGTGTTTCAGCATTATTTTTTCGAGAGATTTATTATTTAACGACCAAAAACGATAAAAACGTGTGAACCATGGTACATAAACATTGTTTCATGATACAATATCATAAAACACCATGGCTCACTGTTTTCGAATATATGTGAAGAAGCTCCCATCAACTTGTAATGTGATAGAAATATTGAAAACACCACACGTTTCTCTTACAAGAATCTACAACTCATAGCGTTTGGGATCAAAACTAACCTAGCTCCAAGAGGTTTCAAGAACTTGGGGACGTGACCCCGGAAATAAGCACATAAGTGATAACTAGCAAAAATTTGACAGCTGAAAAGAACGATCCAAAATTAGTGGGTTTGAAAAAAAATTCCAATAAGATGGGATCAAATTTGCCTGTATTATAAAAAAAATCGAATTTTTTAACTTTATGACGTCATCAGAATCCAAAAAATTTAATTTTGCTCTTTAATATTAAAATTTGATTGAAAAATTGAAAATTTTTGTGTCTCTATACTTCAAACCTCGAAAGAATTTTTGTGTCTCTTCGTGAGATTATCTCAAATGTTTCTATCCAATAAACTTACAAATAAATGTCGGAATAAACACACTACGAAAATTAAGAAAATATGTGCTGTCAGATTAAATTATAGTAATATATTATTATACCATGTATATATGAAATATATCAAGGTATACTTAGTTTAGTTTCAAGTTTGTAACGCCTAAAAATATTAATGCTACGAACATAATTTTGGTATAAAATCACCTAATTAGTCCATTTCCGGCTGTCCGCCAGTCCGCACGTCTGTCTGCCTGAAAACAAGATAAGTCATAATCGAAAAGTGATATCTTGCTGAAATTTTTACATCGTACTCAGTTTGTAAAAAGTGAGGTGAGGTGAATGAGCATCATTGGTCAATTGGGTCTTGGGTCCGTAGGACTCATCTTGTAAGCCGTAAGACATAGAACAAAAGTTTAAAGGTAAAAATAAAAAATAGGATATCTTGTTGATTGTCTAATCAACACTGTCTATACATGGTATTTCAACAGTGAACTCAGTCAATTGTTTGTTTTCACTTGTTGTTAAATTATATGATTAACTTTCATCCATAATAACTAGCTAACCATATTTTGAAATGTTATCTAATAAGTTTTCGGGTAGGTATATCATCATATCATATAAATATTAGTTTTAGAAAATAATTTTTTATAAATGGAATGAGTAAAGCAGTCGAATATGTAAGGTTAATTGTTATACCGAAAATAAATCCGGTTTTACATTAATTTAAATCCATATTATAATATAAAATAAGTAGTATGTCTGCTTTTGAACAAACATGAACATAACAGGATTTTAGTTTTGAAAAGCTACAATATTATTTCTATGTTATAATATACTTTTAGTACAGTGAAACCTCTCATTAATTTTTCTAGAAATTTAATATGTTCCTTCTAAATATTTTTATTTCGTAAAAATTGTAATTCAATGTTAGTTAAAATTTTCTAGGGACCCGTCATGTCCATTAATACTGGTTAGGCAGTAAACAGATGTAATTTCGAGTTAATGGCCATAAATGAAAGATATAAGAATTTTACAATTTTGCATTTTACGTGGAAACAAGTGCGTTTCAATTATATATGACATCCCTCCAATTTTATAAGAGCGGACTCCAGACAAAAAGCCAATCTAATAGTTTCGTTTATCCATAGTTAAACGATTCTGACGTAAATGTAAAAATATGCAATGAAATGATTAAATGTGAATAAGATAAGCTAAAAAATGTAAAAATAAGTGAAAGTTTTCCAATGATAAGATGAGTGATAAAATTTGCCCTCCTACTAAGCAAACAAACGAATTATCTTGAAAAAAATTACAAGTAACATTTTTACTGCAGATGAATATTTTTAGGTTCACAAAGCTTAAAATTTTATTGTGTGTGTTTTTTGCCGAAAATAGAAACGGAACCCTTAAAAGAAATATAAACTCTTTTTGTGGAAAAATTTTTTTTTCACGTTGACAATAGTTCTTGTTCAAGGATCCTAGGAACTTGTTTATACTATAATATAACTAAGATATGTTGACTGTAGAAATTTCATTCTTACAACACATTTTTATTTTCCCTACTCAAAAACAAAACAAATATGGAACTGTTATTTTAGACGTTGATCTGGCTATTTGCCACAGACTTTGTATTTTGGATTATCCCCTGTTTTAAGGTAAAAGCAAATTTTTTTAAAATCATCTTGTGAAAAGTCAAATAAAAGATTTGATTTGAAGCAAGATTTCAAAAGTGAATCTTTTTTTTCAAATTCAAACATTTGTTTAATGATAAAATGATGAAAGCAGCGGAAGAGTAAAAATTTTGAAATGTATTCTTTGTCAGCGGTTGCATAACAAAAATAGAAGAATCTTAATCTTAATTTCCTTATAATATATGACATTTTACACCGAGGATCTTTTTATACTACCTGTAAGTCAATTGAATAATTTTACTCCAGATAATTTTCACTGTACGTAAATAATGAAAATGATCCCTTATACATAATTTCTGTACCATAAAAGGCCTCCTTTATATAATGCCTATTTGTTGAAATTTATGAATTTAATATGTGTAATATTAAAAACAAATTAGTAGGTATACCTTTGGTAAATTATTATAACTATTAGCTTTTCCACGTGCGTCCAAACTCTAAAGGGTAAGAATCGATAAAATATGAAGTAACAGAAGAAACAGGTAACTGGTTATTTTCCAAGAAGAAAGATAAAATAAAATTAATTCATCTAGTTCTTTACCCATTGCTTATTTCTTAGAAAAAGGGTGTATATTTTCAAATTGGGTAGAATATCCCGTTGAATTTTAACTAATTTAAAATGTTGAAGAAAAATCAATCATCAGTTTTCTAATGTATTTAATTTGGGGATTTTAAGTTGGGTACAATGTATGATTCTGCAGTTTCTCGGAAGATATTAGTATTTCCTGGACAGCATCGGAATACAAGTAGGCTGATGGCTGGTTGTTAATGTGATTTTGTTTTATAATTAAATTAAAAATAAAATTTTTTGCGATTTTAAAAACTTTTTCTATTTGGGAGTGTTCTTAGTTATGTTTCAAGCGTGAGCTTAGAGCTACGGACCGGACAAACTAGAATGAGATGCCATGATCATCAAACGTTCTGATAAATTTTTTTGAAACATAATTAAGAACACCATCGATAATATTACCGTTCAATCAAAAAAAAATCCAAATCGGTTCATCCATTTAAGAGCTATTATGATGCCACAAACGAATCGATCGGACCTGATTTTATGTCGAAGGTTTGTTTCAAATTTTACAGGAATATTATTTTATGAAGGTATGCTATGACATACCTACATTTTACAATTTTTCATCTAAGAATTTCTAAAAGACGTAGTAACATTTAGGTTTTTTTGTGTCAACGACTCTTCGTCTATGTTTTAAATATTAGAAATAACTTGGTCTGAAAATACAGTGAGTTTACCAACTTCAATTGTTTACAGACTGCAGTAATTTTACATAATTAATTTTAACCTTTTTATAATACTAAATAAAACTGCATGTAGAATTAATTATTCATATATAGCTAAACTTTAAAGTTCTTCGTTAAAATTGTTGTGAGAAATTAGAAATATTTTAATAGACCAAAACCCACAACGGGTAAAATTGTGCTAACATGCCACATAAAGCTTTGATCTTTTGAAAGTAGCATTAATTTACTTCATATTTCGGTTTGTTCGAAATTCCATTTTTGCTCGTTCTCTTTTTAAATTTACATTTTGATACATAATCAAATTCGGTTATAACGTATTGAACGGACCTACAAATTTCATCGTTATAAGCGATAGTTGTTATAAGCGATTTGTATATTTCTACGTCAAAGTAACTTTTAATAAGTAACAGCTAAGAAGGTATTTATTATTTTTGGGTGATGGATCTCAGATCATATTTATGCATCTGGATTATAGAAACGCCTCAATTTTTTTCTCACTACAAATCCGTATTAATTCAATTTTCATTCCTCATTTTAAATAAATAGGAGTGAAAATACTAAACATATACTGTTATTATTTACATGATATTTACATAGCATTTTCGTAGAATTAGAAATATTTTATCCAAACTGAGGATTTTCTTCTATATGAAAAATGCAAATCAAGTTAAATGTTCATAACACAAAAGATAGTGAGGTACCTACTTCATGTATATTTTTTAATACTTGTTGTATAATTAATACACGTTTTTAAGAATTATTAACCTGTTAAATGTACACTCCAATAAAAAAATTTTATTTTTACACAAGTAGGAAATTTGCTCGTTTACGACTTCAAACTCACTCCATACGTTCCGACAACGCTATAAAATTTCAGCTCGCTAACCATTTTAGCGTTAGAGTTATCGTGACGACAAACGGACAAACAGACAAGAGGACAAATTAGTATTGGATTTATTATGTCGTTTTATGAACACCTCTACCAAAATTTTGTTTGCATTATCAATATTTCTAAGCCGTTCAAACTTACAGACTTGAGACCATTAATTCAATTTTATTGCCATACCATTTTTTGTTTAAAAATATATAGATTCGAACTTCAAACAAAAAATATTTCCAGGTATATAAAAACTTCTATTTTTGATATAAACACTATAAAATTCTATACACAAGCCTATAATTTATAACAAATTTTCTTTTAAAAGAAACAAAAATGAACGAAAATGTAAAAATGAAAAATACAACAAAATTCTTGGAAAAACTAAAACGATTAATAAAATTTATGAAAATTGGTTTTTATTCTGTTGTATCTATCTGTGCATACTTTCGCATACTTTGAAATGACGGTAAAAAACCGTTCTCTATTTTTAATTTTATTTATTTATTCTAGAAACGACGTTTATCTTTCCTTAAAGTTACCAAATACTTTTGTGCTAAATAAATACACGGATTTGATTAAATTAAATATGTACCCACATTTTAATTATTTGTATACCCTGTGTGTATATTATATAAAGGCGGTCTTTTTTAAAGGTTTAGGTATAAACTTTAAATTGAAATTAAAAATATAAGATTCATATCAAACACCACGATATTGGATACGTTGGAAAGCTAGTTTTAATGCATTTGGATTAAATACCATCATTTTTTGCGTAAAGTTATCGTGTCTGACTTGAATGAAGCGTTAAGCGTAACATGATGATAAAACTACACATGACTAATGCTAAAAGCACATAATTAACTACCGCTGTTTCTAATGGGAGTTAATTTAATAGCAGACAGATGATTTATGTTCAATTTGTTTAATAGCCCCATCGAAAACAAACTTCCACAAGTACAAAACCTAAAAAATGTGAAAAATTAGTGTAATCTCACACCTATAGATTATTTTCTGTGGGTATATGAGAAGCTGCTTGATTATTTTCATGAAATTGCCAGAACACGGGCCTAACTGCTCGATAAAAAGGTCAAAAACACGATCTTTCCAGTTAAAAAAAAGTCCTTTAAAAGTCATTTGGCTGTATGGCTGTACTTTTAATATGATTTAGATTGAATTAAAGGCAGATCTGAAGCTTGGATTTGTGAATTTTTAATTGGCTGAGGTTCAGACGATAGCGACATCTTTTCTAATTAAAAATTTTTCTAAGGTTTTTGTTTGGAATCACTACAATTGTGACCAACAAACAAAACACATAATCGTGTCAACCAGGATGTCGTGTTTTTTTTTTTTTTTTTTTTTTTTTAGCCCCGAACTCACCCGGTTGTAATTTGAAAAATAACTAATTTTTTTTAAATTATATGTTTAAAAGGTCAACAAATAGCCTATGAAAAGACGTTTTTCATAGTTTTAGGTTTCTAGTACAGACTACTCCCCTTAAGGAAATCAATTCAATACGGAAACAAATATCCGCAATTTGGCCGTCTTAAAATAAACTCTTGAAAACGATTCTGACTCTCGTACGAATAATATCTATAAAACTGAAAAGTAAAACTTGAATCGATACCTAGTACTTTATTTGATAAAAGGTATATTTAGAGTGATGTGTGCAATATTAAAACGCTAACTAAAAACGAAATAGCGTAGTGATATAGTTGGTACGTAATTTTTCAAAAAATATTGGAACAAATACTAAAATTTTGCTGAAAAAACTAAATTATTTATCATTTTCACAGAAGCATAAATGTGAAGGTAGATACGGACAATTGTAGATAATATTAAATACCATTTAAATATAAAACAATAGCTTCGATGCAATAATAAATGTATGCTTACATGCATATTATATTTTTATACATCAACGTAAAAGCTCTACTAGTCAGGGAGTTGACTAGTAGAGCTTTGAGTTGTACTCGAATATATTTTGACAAGAAATTGGTGACAAGATAAAACTTTTGTTTTCTATATAGTATACACTTCCATGGAAAATTTTATTTCCCTACCCCCCCCCACAACTCTCCAATTTCTGCGAGCAGCTTCAATCTTTTTAGCACATTTAAATTTATTACATAAAAGATTAACGTAAATCCAAAATTTAAACACATTTAGCTGTAAAAAAGTAAAGACCGGTAAAGACTACCGCCTCATAGCCTTTACCTCACTTGCTCTCACTCACTTATCCCTTTTCTATAACACTCGAAACGAAGGTAGGAATTGTTTTATATAGGTAAAGTATATGTAAAGTATTCAATTGTTTTTAATGTAAAATAGTGTTAATTTATTGAGTATATCAGAAACGTTGGCCATGAATTGTATTTCGTTTATCATTTTTACAGAAATCTTTAACTTATGGTCATGGGTGGCGCAGTGCAATGTCATAGACTAAATTTAACTTGTTTTTTCCTTTCCTTTCTTTATGATATATTTAACATAAATTATAGCTCTTATATATATATATATATATATATATATATATATATATATATATATATATATATATATATATATCTTTATGTTATATAAAACATAAATTATAGCTCATGTGTTATTCTGATGTATGACTTATATTATTAACTATTTCAATCGAAGTAGTTCGGTACTCGTTTTCTCGTTCGGTACTCGGTTTCGTGAAAGCGTAACAAACAAACAAATATCCTCACTTTCACTTTGATTATATATGGGGATTGAAATGGTAATTGATATTATTCTCTGTCAGCACTGGGAAGTTAAAAAAGCATATCAGCTCTTATACTATACTACCTGTTGTATTCAACAACACAAGCTTTAAATGTATAAATAAAATTCATAACAGTACAGATGTAAAATATACATACTATCGTACATACATAATAGGACTGTTATAGTAGTAATATGAAGTTAGATTTGATACTTTTAATTTTCACGTTCCAGTTCACACAAACATATACCTATTTATTATCAACATTATATTTTTCTTGCATACAATTTATTTATATATCTATTGGCTGAAGCTCATTGAAAATGGATGGAGGACAATGGAAGCTTGTTAAGTGGGTCCTGGATTTGTGAAAAAATCTCCATTAGTGATGCAGTGCTACCTCGATGTAACAGATCGGAAGGGAACAAGTAAATATTCGTTATATCAAGTAATTCATTAAGCTGAGGTGTGTTATGTTGCGACTGATAAGGAACACTTTTTTCGCTTCTGATCCATTGCGACTTGAATCATTAACAATAGTGACAGGCAGCAGACTTTAAATTACTTTCCATCACACTACAGTGATTACTTTACGACAAAAACATGAATAAGATACTATGGGAAGTGTCATATATTTGTGGGAACGTATTTTTATCTATTATCAAGAAAACAAAGTCTTTAAACCTATGCTAAGTGAAACAGACTTACTTTGAAATATTTTTGGATTTCTAACCATTTGAAACAAATCAAAGAGCAGGAAACTGTCTGCCTGCCTGAAATAATTATAAAAAAAATTATCAGCTGAGAACAGTCGAACAAAGTTAAGCAAAAACCAAGCCCTCGTGTAAGAACTGACATATAAAACCGCTAAAATTATCGACATTTCGACGACTGTTTCGGACTGACTAAACTCGCTAAGTGAAAAAAGATAGGTGGTATAATTCTATCAAACCAAAGTGGCACTGCACAAGAGAGAGTGTAGATATGAGTGCACATACATATATATCTCTTGCTCAATGCCACTTTGGTTTGATAGGACTCTACACTTTGCCTTTTGTATGTACAATTAACTCACTGAATATAAAACTCGAGGGATATGTTTTGGAAAGCCTCCCAGGCAAAAAAAAAAAATAAATTTCTTTATTTTTGTTTAAATTGTATGAACTTAATGTTAAGTATAGTGTGAATCACATTACTCGTAGTGATCGCAGTGACACATTACTCACACAACACTTTTGATTTGATTTTTTTTTTCAAGGGACACTCCAAGATTCTGAGAATTTGGCACTTTGGCAACTAGAAATAGGTGAAATTAAGAATATATTATACAAAAAATGAAGTATTTTATAATATATTAGTTGAAACGCCGAAAAATCCTTAAATTGTAAAATTATACAAAAAATTAATTCTTTATAACTAAGATTTCATTTTTCGATTTTGTAGATTCTTCTACCATATCTTTAGTTATCGAATGGAATAGCTAAAAAAACTGTTCTAAGAAGAATTGCGTAGTACAAAATATTATTTATAGACGAATTTTGTAAGAATTCATTCCAAACTCGATAGTATAGTTTACTGAAAAAATTCCAAATTATGGTCATATGTTCTAATTAAGTTCGAGAATAAAAAAAATTTTATTATCCAAGAAGTTTGACTGGCGTCCCTTCTGGTTTATATTGTCTTTGGTATTACGAGGTATCGAAATTACAAAAACTAAAAGAGCCTTCACAAAATTTATTATCTTATGATTGATACATTTTTTAAGATTAAAAATCTTTGATATGGATTAAAATATCTCTAGTCTAACTAACTATCAAATATTTATTCAAAATTAGAATTCTCACAATCGTCTCACCTAAACTTTACTTATTCGCCTCTCTCTTATGGTAAATATTTTATAGAAATTAAAATATAATTCGACTTCTATATATATTTATTATAGGTAAATATATGATATTGAATATTTTTTTAATACAATTAACGTAAATGATAAAATCAATACGAAAAAATTCAGTCACGAATGATATCATTCATTTTTATGTAATCATATACCTGGGAAGTATAGGTATATTTTTAAGTAATAGTTAGAGACCTATAACAGTTCAATAATTTAGAAATTAAGTGAGTCGTTTGTGGCCAGAATGGTTTAAGGATGTATGAGCATGACAACAATTTGATTTAAAGGCTCAAAATTTTTTTATAGGCAGACTTTTACTTAAAGAATATGTGGTTAAAATTTTAGCATAGTTATTGAAGCAAATTTTTTAGAAAAAAGTCATTGAAAATCGATATAAAATACATTGGTTCTTATGGAGAAATCTCAAAAAACGACATATTTTGAAAGTATTTGATAATTTTCACTTGGAACGAATGAAAACAAATTAAAAAAAACTGTTTAATAGAAAGTAAACATATTAGCAATGGCAAAGAAAAGAAAAAAACCAAGTGTCTCAAGTTGATGAAATATTTCGCGCTATGAAACAGCTGAAATATGACGGAAGAGCGCTAGACTCTTATTCGAGAGTCTCATCTACTGATGATACGTGATTGATGCAAAATGTCATTTCTTGAACATTTTGTTAAGTTTTATCTCTCTCACATTGATTATATTCTCTCCCGTTTTGACCAGTTTTATCTTGAATTAGGAAACAATTTTATCTACTATACTTGGAATCAAATTACACTGTGGCAAAATATCTTTCTCTAAATTTTTGCAATATATGAAATCATTTAGAGTTTGAAACGGACAAGTAATATTTTCCGAAAATTTATAAAGCCAATTTAATCACCTAATATACATCATTGAATTTTTTTCATACATCACAAATTAATAAATTTTATAAATTAATTAGATGACGGACTATTTGCTTAAAGAAAACACAAAAAAAACAAGGTAGGTAATATATTTTTTCTAAAAACAAAAATATTTTTAAAAAATAAATAAAAGTATCTTTTTAATAAATATAATACTGGTTTTTAAAATAAAATTCCAATTAAAAAATTCAATTAATATATAAAAAAATATAAACATACTTTCAAAGCTATCCCATGTTATATTTTATGATATATAGAGACGATTCAACGTTGTACAAATATCTATACACTAAACCAAAAAAATAGTCCCGTAGGATATCAACAACAATAACAACAATAACAAAAAATCCCTTTTTTCATATTGGTTATATATAAATTGGTCGTCTCTATCGTTATATGGCGTTGATCCAGATTATTAAATATATATTATTCCCGCGCATCAAGGCATAATAAATACACTCTTCTAACAATGACCTTTTTTCTAGAAATTATACGACTGAAATCGTGAGGTCAAATAGGACGTTCCAACCGATATAAAAACATATAAAAAGTTCTCTCTGTCCAGGCATCACACACAGGTTGAAGAAGATGTATTCTTTGATAATAATTTTGTTTGTTAGATACACAGCACACAACAGAAGCACTAGGATATTATAACGGCACGACACGATATCATCTCTCACATAGAGAGTATTATTTAACAATATATAAAAGCTCTTGCTTGTTGCCTTCGATATCTTTCGAGCTAGTATCCTATATTTATATATACATATATATATTTCTATGTATGTATGTTTGAATTGATAAGGAGATATTTTAGTTTGTATAGCTCCATGCGAGTGTGGAGCAAGTTTCGTCCGTTTAAACCAAATATATACTGATCTAAATAAAACGGTACATACAGTTTATTACCCACCATGGTACGTACACATATACATGTATATCTACGTGTAGGTCCTCATGGGCTGTATTCGATCCGCGACGGCGCGTTTTCCACCAGGTTTTCCATCTCTGTACATTGTGTTGTAAATACATATATAATACAGAGTTATCTATATATAGGTGATTTTGAAATGTATCTATTCAATTCTCATGTATAAATATCGAAATGTGATTTTCAATCTTGGCCGATATTCGTAAAAATCATTGCTTGCTACTCGTAGATGGGTGGGGTTACTGTTTCTATGACATCTTAACAATGAAATTTTGTCAAACGCGAGTTGAAATTACACTAGGAGCACACGGAGTTCCCTAGGCTGCAAAATTTGAGAAACGAAAAAAATTCGAAAATTTGCAAAAAACTAATTGCTTTGAAAATTTCAAAGATGTTGTTTCTCGAAGTTTGGAATTGTTTTCAAAACAAGAAAGAGGAAGTGATATGTTGATGAATCACGAGATGGGAAGTTGAATTTTCAAGTTAATTTTATTGTAATTTTAGAAGAAAAAAAAATGATAAAGAAGAAAAGATTACTTATAAGAAATGATTTATGAGAAAATCTTAGTGATCACTGACTTTAGTAATATAGAGAATAAAAAGATACGTCAAAAATCTTCAATTGCGTATTGTACTGAAAAGATGAAGGTAAGAAAATCACCTTCCGGTCTTTTAAAACTTTCTCAAGCAAACGACCTTTACACTTATTAGTTCGATCTTTATTTTTCATATTTTTCATAATAAAATAGGCAGCTCTTTTTAAAGTACCGCATGTATTTTTATGTTATGCATGATCAGAAATAAATTATTTATTGAATTTTTTATAAATTATAAATAAATTTCCCAATTTAATGAATAAAATACATAATTTGATTAAATTCTTTTAAAAAATGAATACCCACATTTTAGTTGCATTTATTATTTCCTCAATTCATTTTTTCAAATTTAGTTATTATCTCATTATATTTTAATAAATTTATTACTGTGGAAATCAATGTAATCCATATGTTGGTTTATTCAGAATTTATAACTTCAATAAGTATTAAACAGAACATATCGGAATATAGAACAGAAGTTGTCGTTTTGACTGACTTTTTTTTATATATTTATATTAATTTTGGATTTTTTTTCAATTCGTTTCCACCATAATTGGGTTAAAAATAATAGCTATTTTTATGTCTTCGGAAGGAGTGTAGCTCTAACACTCTTTGACCTATTAAAACTGCACTACTGCCGTAGCCATTTCTCATTGGATTAATGGTAATACATTGGAGTAGGATTTTTCTGGATAGATAATGCTTTTCGTAATCAAAGTAAACCAATTTTAAAAGGGGCCATGTCTTAAAAAGTATCCTTTTTCTGCTAGTTGTTTCAACTACTTGGTAAGAGCTGTTTGCCCTGCTTGAATTGTAGGCTGGCAAAAATTTTCATTTCATTAAAATCACCTAAAATAAGTATCCAGCAAAGGCTAACGATAATCACATTCTCAAATTTCTACTAAAGTTATTATTTTTCGAAAATGTTTAAATGGGCCGATATATTATTTATCCTACTTTTTCTCAATGAGCTTTACAAGTTTCCAAATTAACCAAAGATCTTTAAAATCACTCTATATCTATATATAAACCCCTTAAAAAATGAGTGTAATTGTCGTAGCACATATATCTACCTACATACCCAATATTTTACGTGTAAATTGTATACATATCTAGCCCGACATTCATGTCTAATACAGTGGAATTTTGCTGTATAAATGACAAGACTAACTGAATTTAATTTTATTATTCTAAAAATGTACTAACTATAGTCATTATAATATCTATACTTACTTACTTACCAACGCCTTCACCCTGCTTATACCATCATGTTTCTTGTGTTCTTGTGTATATAATAACTAAGAAGTGGTAGACACTTTTTTTTACTCGTACGAATTACTGCTATAACACGTGCTTTTTTATTGGTTCAGTATGCTATTTATTATTCTTTATAATTAATATACCACTTAAATCTATTTATTCAGTGTTTCTTATCATAAATTATCATAAATAAATGATAATTATGTTATCCTAGGATATGGCACGTCAAAAAATCCATAAACCCTTACTGTCTGCCGTGTGGTATATGTTCCTGAATTAATGTGGAGTATTTTCTATCATAGATCATTTATTTGGCAGAACGACCATTTTCGAGATCGAGAGGGGGTGTAAAATCTGGGTACAAAAATGGACCCTAACCGCCTGGAAGCAACTGTAAGTCAAAGCATCCATTTTTAAATAGAGAAAAATAGTGGCACAAAAAACTTTATGTCGATTTTGGAGGGGGGTGGGATAGAAGTAAAACGGAAAAAAGAGGGTCTTAACCAGATAAACTCAAGTGCGATTTTCTTGTTTCAACATGTACATTAATGGAAAAATAGAAGCATGCACCACACACTAGCAGTATGGCGGTAATTTGAACTTAAAGCGCGGGAGAAGTCCCGAATACTCCTGTAAAACAAAGTAAGTAAAAGCTAAAACAAATGTTTTCCATAACGCATAAATCATGCATAATACTGGCAGACATTTCCCTACGCTACCCCCCCCCTCAATACAATAAAAGGGGTTCGTTACTAGTGGAGAGGAGGGTAAATCAAATTTTTTCCCGGTTTAATTCAACCCCAAGCTCGTCTGAAACTGGCATAAAGCTTTGTATACCACTATTTCCCCCGGTTAATAAAAAATGGATGCTTTGACTTACCGTTGCTTCGACACGGTTAGGTTTCCTTCTGTCTCGAAAATGGCCGTTCTGCCATGTATATATCCTATTGGACGCACCATATCCTAGAATATATATTCTGTTTTTCAGTCTTTCTATTTGTTCGGAAAGAAAATTGTAATTAAACTCTCAGAATTATTAAAAATTTTTACTTTTTACACTAAGTAATTTAATTTTTGGTTTATTCGAGAACAAAACCACATTGACATCCAGTCTTCGGCCAACTTGTACTTCGATACAATACCTACCTATATATCAATACAAATGCTGTCCAGTAAATACCAATATCTGCATAGAAACTACGGAATAATTGAAGGTAGATTTGTACTCAAATTGGTACATCTTACCCAAACATATTTTTGTCACATTCGAGTTTGAGTTTTTAAGTGTATAAACTGACCCTACAATAAGGCTAGTCTGTTATGCGCTTTAATACAAAATTGATTTTTATTCCTAGCAGTGTATTATATTTTAATTTGATACATTTTGTAGTATAATTTTTATGGTTTTTACTGCATTACATTGTTATGATACTGGTTTTTATTATTATAATATTTATTTTTTATTATACTACGCTCTGCTACGATATTCTAGATATCTACGCTTTTTAATATGCTTCCACCGAAGTATAACCACTATAATTATATTGTATAACTTGTAAGAGATAACAAAGGTATAAGGACAACAGCTACTAAAACAGGATAACGATATATTGTACATTTGTTTTGTAAAAAATGGATCTAAGGGATAATATCCGCTATAGTCAAGATCAAAAAAACATGTTCATGTATACTTACACTACTTATGACAACAGCCGTGTAGATAATACTTAAACATTGTATGTGTACATATATTCAATACTCATCTATATTAACCTTTTCCACAGATATGTTCTTATTCACGATTAATGATCCTGGTTTTTCATGAAAAAAAATTATCGAATTTAAATTATTTTTAGTTACAGTACAAAATAGAGCCTATACAAAAACACACACTTGTGTTTCTGGTTATTGTAAAAGCAATGCTAACCAAACCAAGGTTCATTGAATGTAAGGCTAATAATACAAAATGGAAGATTATTCGATGACACACAAAAATCCATTTTCGAAGTAAGTACATATTATTTATGATATCCTAATGAAAGTTATGCGGGTTGTTTCCTAAGTAAGTATAAAAACTTTAAAAGCGTATTCTTGAGCAAACATATGTCCGCAAACGCTTTGTTTTCAAGATACAGAGTAACACAAAATGGAAAAGTTTTAAGAAAGAAAATCACACTCACATTATTCATTTTGACTTGATTCGAGTTTTTTGAGCAGGACATCCAAAATACAGCAACCACAAAAAAAAACTGAATAAATAAAATTTTAAAAAATTAAACTTAAATTAATTAAAGTATCTACATGTGATAAAAAAAAATATTGTTCATATGCTAACACACGTACCATTCAGAGTAAAAATATGGACAAAAACACGGATATATGTAATGTAGGTGTCCATTTTATACCATATACGTTTGCTGCGGTAACTAACATACTGCATCTCAAATTAGTTATTCGCAATTTGGTGTCTATACCCATATATATTTATTCGTAAATATACCTTTCTAAAACTGTAAGCTGCGGCACAAAATCACAGTAACGTTAAACAAATAAATAGGATAATAAATTAGTACAGTTAAAGATGTCACAAATAAAGGAAAATGAAAGAAACCGCTCGCATTTTACTAAAACCTCATGAAATGTGTTTCTTGGGTGTCAAATATCATTAGTAACGCATGAGGCGCAAAAATTTCTATTTGATTTACATAATTAATAAATAGGCAACTGGAATTACGTATACGTTATACGTGTATTTTTCGATTATTTGACAAACACTTAACATTTACGTCATAAAAGTTGCCTAATTGATAATTTTTCAGAGGAACTTTAACATTGATTTTTTCATTGAATTATAAATTTATTGCTCATTAACAAATGGAAACATTTTCGCCACTAACTCATACGTTACTAATGATATTTCATACCTAACAAACACATTACATGAGGTTTTAGCAAAATGCGAGCGGTTCCTTTCATTATCCTTCATTAGCCGATTTTTATACTGTACTAGATGCATCTGCAAAGAATTCCTAATTATTATTACTGCTCCTCAAAACACAAGCAGGCATATTTTGATACTCAAGACTCTATGTGCTAGGGCAGGGATGGACAATTTGGTAATAATTATAAATTTTGGATACAATAGCCACATTCAAACGCTAGTTCAATTGAAGCTCACTCAAAACGTTTCGGGACAGTATAATTTTGGAAAAATAATTTTTACTAAAGTAATTTCGATTTGGTATTGGCTAGTGTATATAAAGCTATATTTCGGAGTTCGAGAACACACAGGTATCAAAACAATTTGTCGCAGTATTTACAAAAATAAAAAGAATCTAATGCTGTTTAATTTGCAAAGTTTTATGAATATTATGATGGTAATATAAATATAAATTGTATTTTTTATTGTATACATTGTAGATATTATATTGCATTTTTTCTTGCATATAATTTGAATATTTTGCAGGCTTACGTCCAAAAAACTTATACTAACGTCATCACAGTTGAGACCTTAGTCGAAATGTTCTTCATATCCCGCCGGATAAAAAAATATTGGTAAAATGTCAAATTAAAAGATATAAAAGAAAAGGGATGTCCTTGGCTTACACCTTGAAAATTGCTGTTAAAATATCATGAGAGAAGAAGCTTAGACGAAGAGATTAAGCCCTGAAACATCTCTCTTCCATAATCCCTCGACCAAGAACAAAGTTTTTACGCAAAGTGTTTTTTTTTTTCTAAAAAATATGATAATTCAAAAAGTTTTCAGAATTTTTTTCAAAAAAAAATTAAAATTAAGGTTTGTCAATCTCTTATTCATAATTTCACCAAATATCAACTTTAAAATCGAGTAAGAAAACAAGTTATAAATATATTTTCGCTCTTTTTTTCAAGTTTTACTAATCAGACGTTAAGGGATAGGTTTTTTGAGATCTATAACTTCCCCATTTAATTTTTTTGAATTGGACGTCAATTTTTTTTTATCGCAAAAAAACCGTTTTTTTGATTTAACCGAATTTTTTACGTTAACTTAGCCATTGATTATCCGTAAACAAAAAACTCTAAGGTTCTTGGCTTGTTTTCTTCTATAACAACATATTTTTTGTTTTCTGATAGCAATTTTGTCAAATTTAATATTGGACTTCCATACATTAATTGGATTATTATCAAAAAAAGGCTTTTTTACAAAGATACAAAATATGTGATATGTCTTTACTTGATTGACATCTATCCGAAACAAAGAAGAATCATTTTTTTAAATCAAAAGCTCTATTATCAAACGCTGGAGGAAAGAGGAGGTGCCATTATGAAGTTCTTACCCCATTTATAAAAACGTAGACCCTTAGTTTATTTATTAATTTAAAACCTCATATTTAAAAGAAAAACTTTTATTTAACTTTATTTTTAAGCTGCATACATATTTTCAATTGAAATAATCTGATTTTGTTTAACTAAATTCTGTATGTATTGGAAAATGTGGAACACTAAAAACAAATTTTTGTATCCAAGCATGTTTGTTTATTCACAATACCAAGTTATCATTGTGATATGACGTCATCAGCACAATGTATTTAACATACCAAAATCATCATTCATGATATCGTGATATAATGATATCGTGGTGTTGTGAATAAACAAACACAAGCTAGGTACTTTTCTATAGTAAGTCATGCACAAAACCTGATAATACTTGAATATCATTTACGGATAGCTTGTTAATAGGAAATATGATAATACATCTATCATACACTTTGAAAATTTATTTTTAAATATATTGATTGTGTTGTATCGAGAAAAACAAAAACCGGATATGTTGTTTTTCTTGTAAGTTTTGTTTTTGTGACGTACCTATATGGTTTATTTATCACATTTTGTTCTTACGGTGTGCTTGATTTATTCACTTGACATTATGAACCTTTATTATGATGTGAAAAATATTTTCGTTTTTTTTTTTCCCTAAGAAAATTTGATATCTTATTTATAGAAAACATATATTCTACACTCAAAAATAAACGAAGTGTTTCCGTTGCCACAGAGAATATCGTACATTTTAAAGCAATTTTTAAAATAAAAAAAATGTGCTCGTAATTAATTAATGCTCTTACCAATCGTCCCCCGCGGTTCGGTCTTGAACACCTACTTTCTGAGGTATAGAATGAAGAAATTGGTTCAAGTTATGAACAATTGTATACGATTCTGGCACTCCTGAATTGGAAATTATTTTCGTAGTTCTGGGAAATCATCATTTTTTAAGGGGTATCCCTTTAAAAAAAATTAAGAAAAAGGAAAAAAAATTTGGAATTTAATGAAACTTGGTAGATGGAGTAATTTTGACCCAAAAAGTATAAAAATCAGGTTAATTTTATGATTGGATGCAAAGTTTCTTAGATATCGCAATATTTGAATCGATTTTGGTCCGTATCTCAAAAACTATTCGACCAGTCATCAAATTCACCCGATTTTTGTACTTTTTGGGTCAAAATTACCTTATATACTGAGTTTTATCAAAATTGGAGATAAAAAATATTTCTCAATTTTTTGCAACTTTTTTTTAAAAAAAATTTTTGTTTTGGAATTTGATGCAACTCGGTGGATGGGGTAATTTTGATACAAAAAATATAAAAATGAGGTTAATTTAATGATTGGACCTAGAGAAAGTTACAATGTCAGCGAGTATCATGGGCAAAGTTTCATTTTCAAAAGTAAAAGTTCCCCACCAAAAAATTAAAATCCATAAAATTGTGAACAAAAGGGAGGATAAGTGAGGGCTATAACGTGATAGTATTTCTTTAAAAGAGAAATTTCCCAGTAATGCGGGCTGGTATCTGCTAGTTCACAACTAGCTTCACCGTAGAACTCCATCTTTTTTATATGTGTGAATTGAGAAGAGATCTCACTACCGGAAATGGCAACGGCGACACTTCTTAAAAAATGTCTATTTGTATACATACATATAAATCAATTTTTTCTTTTACAGATGAATAAATTTTTATTCAAATAATATTCAATCGAGTATCGAAAAAATATTTCGAAATATAATAAAAAACACCAAATACCTATTGAAAAGAAAAAAAAATCAGTATAATATTGTGCCTCTGTTTAATTTTTCTGCTAAGTAGTGACATTTTCAAAACAGCTTTTCAACTTTCTATAATTGGGTTTTTATCACTCAACATAAATTTTAAGCTTAAAATAATTTTCATTTAAAAATTAAAATCATAAAATTGATTTCGTTTAATTTGGATTTCATATTAAAACGATGAATAGCCGGAAATTATCAATTGTTTCAATTTTTGTGTTTCGGAATATTTTGGAAACAGATGGTAGAAAAATGTCAATTGTGAAAAAGGTTAAAAGGTATCTTATTTGGTATCCTAGCCTCACTGAAAAGGTTGAAAAATCGTTTCGAAAAATTGTAAAATTCTTGTCCATTCTTCAACCCCTTCTATAGTGACAAATTTGCTGTCACCTATTTGCCTGCCGTTTGTCTTAAAAGAAAGCCAACATAATGCGTAAAAATTAATGGCGATTAGTTCAGCTAGTTGCAAAAGTGTGTTTTTTCAACTATTATTTATTAGTATGTAGGTATTATGAAATGTTATCTGCGCTTCCACCATCAAAGTTATTTTTAGTTAGTCGTTGATCTTGAAAATCCTGATCAGGATAATCGAAAAAACTTAAATTTGTTAAAATTTAAGTTTAAATTAAAATTGTTGTTGTTGTTCCGTTACATAGATACATAATCGATACTCAATATCGCCCTTGCTCAGTATTACAAATTTATAGTTCAAAAAAATATACGCTAGCATGATTATTCGTTTCATACGGCCCGTCTCCAAAAATTAAAACCTTATAAAAATAAAGAATTTAAAACATAATTGTTAAATAATTTATTTAGAAAAAAATATATATTAATAAGTATCCTAATTACAAAATAATCTTTACAAGACATATTTACAAATAATTCACTTACGAATCTGTCTATACAAATCATGGCAGTACAGTAAAAATGGTTAAAATATTACCTAATTATAAATAATAATAATTTAAATATTACAAAAATATTTACAAAAGACCCAAAATATATACATTATCAGTACTGTTATTACCATAAAGAGTTTGGGTCTGCAGTTTTATGGTTAAATACAAAAAAAAATATTAATTGATTTTAATCTATTTTATAGGTCCTTGTTCTGAGACAAAAATCAATGACTCATTACTGTAAAAATTTGTTATCAGCCGTTAACACATTGTCGTATTCTTTTGTCAAATTATTATCAATTTATGCAAATAAATAATGTGATAATAATATTATTCAATGAAATGCCGGCTTGAATGCTGAAACTGCCAGCCCTTTAAAGCCCTTATTTTTGTCAATGGCTTTCGAAATATATTCGAAAGACAAAAATTCGTCGAAAAATCACATTTCCATATTCAACTTTTATTTACCTAATAAACTTATATTGATCAATCCCCCCAAAAAGTTATTAAAATGAATCATAGAATTTTCGGGGCCTAACTAGTAATAATTTCAGAAAAAAATCAATAAAAATCAACCTTACAAACAATTTTCAAAATGATATAATTGATTAAACATACCACGATAAATATATTAAGAGTATCGTGATTTTGCCATTTGAATATTGCCAAAAAAATTGATCGAATTTATCGATACTAGTATAGGTTTATACAATTTCTACAGTTTAACGTCAAATGCTTACTTCTGCAAATAATTCTTGGATTTAATGAAAGTTAAAAATCCATAAATTATTAACAGTTAAATCACTTTTTTGAACATTCGCACTTTGTTTCTAATATCTCGGTTATAAATAAACTTTTCTTGATTCATATTCAAATGAATTGAGTCAGCTAACAACGATTAAATATTATTTTTTGTAATTATATTCACTCCGTTAATTACATGCGCATTCTAAAGTAATTATTTTTTAACTGTATTTTAATATTTATAATTTTCGACCACTCCAAGATGAATTTAGGGTACACGAAAGCCTAGCTTGTACTTCACCACATCACTCTTGCATATATCAGTTTATCATGTTCATTTTCCCACTAGTTTTCAAACTAATTTTTTTACTGCGTAAACGATGTTTAATATTGTTTTCAGGATCATTTAATAAACATATTTTTTGATTATCTGCGTTCATTTTACGTCTACGTCTGTTAATTAACATATTTTTTTTATTCTCTTGATTAATTTCATTTTGTTTATTGATAAAATTTTCAATAAAATCTTTTAATAATTCCTGTGATAATGTATTTTTTATTGTTTTTTTATTAAAATTTTTTAAATCGCATGATTTTGTTACAAATAATAAACGTTTTTTATATGGTAATTTTATTAATAAATCAGCATTTTTTGTATCGCCAATTAAATGTAGCGTTTCGATATACTGTTGAACATTAATTGGTTTCGATTTTGTGGAAATTAATAATAATTTATATTTACGTATTGGACACATTTTATAGTTTATCCAAAAATAAAATACAAGCAAGCAAGTACTTTACTTGAATACTTATAAATTTTTGTTGGTACCTTTTCCAAAAAATAAATCCAAACTTTTCATTCAAGGAAATTGTTTTAAAAAATACTCGAAGCGCCAAAAAGTATTTTTAAATCACTGAACAAACACTTAAAACAAAATAAGTCAGTTTTTCAGGGATGTTTTTCGTGATTCTTAATATATTCTCAAATATTTTTGAGTCGTTGAGAAATGTCACGCAAAATAAATAAGTCTGTTGATTCTCGGTAACTGTTCCGAAAAATAAATCCAGAAAATTGTTCTTAAAAAACTTGAACTCTCAAGATTTTTAAGGCTAATGATTTCACTCACAAAATAAGTCACTTATATTTGAAATTTTTTGACGATCCTTACACAAGGTTTGTTGTATTCAAATTAATTTTGTTGTTATGTAAAGCCTTTAAAGAAAGGATCATAGGCCCTGGTTAGGTAGTGGGAGGTTTGTCCTGATTTGTTAATTGATTACAAATGACAAAATTATGCGTAAGTAGGTAAAATGTTTTGACCACTTAAATTATCAACAACTTTTGAATAACTTTAATCCTTGAAATAAATCCTTAAAAATAAAAATTGTTGCTAGTGATAAAATATTATGACAAATCAGTTTTATTGCCCGAATATTAGGAGATGTTAAAATTATGGTAAGACGGTCAAATGTTTTGATCACAATAGTTGGATAATAACTATATTTGATTTTTAAACCGCAAAACAAATCCTTCTAAAAAAATAACTGACAGTATAACATAAGATATTAATCTAGAATTTGTTTCTGCTTTACAATTTAATTAAATCTGATGTTTATATTGTGTATAAAACTTAATCCCATTTTATCCTCAACTATTTTGCAAAAATATAATAATATTATAAATTTGTATTTATTTAAAACAAAATTATTATTTACTGTAAAGCGTTTTGGAATTATGTTATTTAAATCAAAAACTTATAAAGGCATCTTAGACAGTGGGACATTATCACATTGGCGGCGAAAGGACCTCCTCAATTCAATAAAATAAGTATTTGACTTCTCAAAAATTAAAGTATAGCAACCAAATATTGTCCTAAAGCAAAGTACTTACTTGCTACCTTAAGAACAAATTTTACTGCTGGCCCTTTTTTTCAGTTTATTATTTATTTCTCAATAAATTTCACGGTAAATTATATATTTTAGTACAAAAACAGAAACTTGAATATTTCGAAAAACTAATTTTCAGTTTATTTTCACTCCATTTAATCGATAACTGGTAGTATAATTCAAGAAAAGTTGGTAGGATCTCACTATCTCGTAAGACTGTCAACAAAAGTTAACATTTTTGAAAATTTTGAAAATTTTGTTCACAAAAATTTACAGGGTAAAGTATGATTGAAACTTCACTATACCTACGACAGATAAAGACTCAAACTAATATAAAAAATTTATTTTTCTTTGTAATCTAATATTTTTTAAGTAACATTGGTGGCGAAAGGACCCCCTTAAAAACATTTATGCACATATTTTCGATTTTCTTGGTCCAAACAAAAGATAACTATCGATAAACTCGATGTTATTGCATCATTAGATCCAAGGTTAATACACTTTTAATTGCCTTAAAAGTAAAATCTTAAAAAGACAAACTGAACTTTCTTATTTGATTAAACATAAAACGTAAAAATTAAAATAAAAAAAATTGATTCTTTAAGTGCCAAACATAACAAAAGATTGTAACTTTATATTAAAGTTTTCATAAATATTCTTTGAGATGCTAAAAAAATAGTATATGTATAATTTCTGCGTCCTTGAATTCAACTATCTACTTAGATATTCGAATTTGTAAATCAATTAAAATATAAAAAAAAATACTTTCGATAAAACAATTAACTTCTACAAGGATATACCCCCACTAAAATAGTTGAAGCACAAATTTGGTACTAACTCCTCCCAACCTCTACATACACGTAAGTATAACGTGGCTATACGCTTCCACGTAAGAAAAATATTTTGCATAATAATAATAAAAAAAGGATTTTAAATAAATAAAAATTAATTTTAAAAGTCTTAAAACGTATAGTTTAACTGGAAACCGGAGCCGAGACCTCCAAGTTTCTTTTGAATTTGTTAGCCTCTCTCTAGAAATTTGAAGGTTTATATACTTAAATGAAAGCGAAAATATCAATTATACAAAAGGTATGAAATAAATTTCAAAATGAAATTTACAAAATTTATAAAACCACCGATAAATTTTTCCGGAATCCTAAACTCGCACTTGAAACATATATAAGAACACTCTCTCCATTAAATTACTATTTTCCTTAAAGCATTTTGAAGATCGTCGCCTATTTTTTAGTTCTTTTTCGGGTACGGAACCCTAAACTCATACTTAAAACATAGCTAGGAACACTCCCCGTTAAATTACCTTCAAACGAAACGAAATAATTAAAATCGGTTTATCAGCTTAGGCGCTACGATGCCACAGACAGACACACACACATAGCGGCCCTATTTTTAAGTCAAATAAAACTAAAAATTTTCTTTAATGAAAATCAATTGAGTGATTATACTTGTATCGCAATGAATCTTTCAAAAATAATTCATGGAAATCCTAAATTTGCATAATTTTCAAAGAGTTTTTCATTGAGCGTAGAATCCATTTTACGTAAAGTTTATGACTCCCGCCCTTGGGTGGACTTCAAGAACCAGTTCATTAGACTCAAACAAATAAATTTCGATTTTTTGCCTCAATTTCTTAGATCAATTTTTTTGTATTATATAAATACGTATTTCGAATGCCAAGTAGTCATCATCAGTATGAATTTGCTAATCGTAACTACTCTTATTGTGTATGTTACTCGTTGCTAATTTGGTGGCGGACAGGTCAATAATATTTTTCAAAGCGTATTTTTGCATACCTGTACATTTTACACAATACGCCAGCATGCTTATACCAATATCTAAAAATGGTACTTTTAGAATCGGCGGACCTTAAGCCGTACAGATTCTTGAAAAATTTATCATCGAATTTTCGAATAGAAAACATTATTCTTTTTTTATTTTTACTACCAATTTTTATTTCATTGAGGTAGTAGAAGTGGCTTTAATTATAAAATGCCTTTGTAATAACTTGAAATAATTACATTAAATATATTAAGCCTTTAGGAATTGAATGACAAATGTTCTCCCATTTAATAATAAATGATATAGAATTTAATGAATTTAATTAAAATAACAGGTTCATGGTGATTGATTAAAATACATATTTATATTTTGGTTTACCTATTTCCTTTCAACTCGTCTAATTAATTATGATTATATGTCAATTGGCGGTATTATAAAAAATTTAAATAAATAATACTTGTTAAAGAGCAATCTTTTATTCTAGTAAAAAAATAATTATTTCTATGAAATCACTCATACATGACTTCTGTAAAAGCAGAAGGCGTCCAATTTAAAATATCAAGAATGATTCGGGGCGTCTCAAACTTTCACTAATTGTTACATATGACTGACTCATAGAAAGAATTATTTTCTGCTATTTATTACAATAAAAGCTTGTCCTTTAAAAAATATTTTTTATTAAAATTTTTAGTTTAAAACTAAATCCACAAAAGCTGGCATTGAAAATATATGTTAATGTCAACTTCCAAGCCCGTGGGCTATCACATTCTATGTAGATCAAATAATAAAATAATTAATGGTCGGAAAGACCGCATAATAAAAAATTCTCAGGTAATATCACGAAATATGAAAAAAAATATTATTTACATTTATTAAATATTAATTTAAATGAATTAATTTATATAAAAAAATATTTAATATATAATTTATATAATTTTTAATTACGATTGATATTTATTGATATTCATAATTATTAAACAATAATTATAAATGAATCCAAAGTCATAATCATGAAAAATTGCTTCGAATTTGACTTTGTTCTGATTTTTTTAAGAATCAATTTAAAACAATTAAAAATCAACTGATTGAGTTATTTGTTTAAATACCCTACATATGTTTGATATTTTGAATTATTTATTATTGAAAAATAACCCTTTGTTTTATTTTGAAAATCTCAAAAATGTGTTTATCTAGGATTATGTTTTTTGTTTTGGAAAGTCTACATGTTTTGAAACGAATTTTTACCCATTGAAATTTCTCTCTAATAATTGACTTTATTGATTCTTTGAATCAGAGGTTCTCAAACTTATTTCGTCAACCATCCATACTTCAAGAATCTTATGGCTCCGATTTATATTGGTATTTTACGTACTTAACGTCTCTTTTTACGCCCTGAACAAGTTACGTCCTAAAAATTTCTATTTTGTTATTTCGTTTTTGAGTTATTGTGATGACGAATGGATGGACATACGTAAATGGACTAATTAAGTGATTTTATGAAAACTTATTCCAAAAGTTTTAAAAAATATGCTATTAGCTGTCAAATTCAACTTGTTACACGACTCTTAATAACATCATTTAAGCATGTCAATAATAAACCCAACGTTCATCTATGTTTATTTCGCGAAAATGGCCATGTAAACGAGCAAATTTAACACAAAAAAACGTCTGCAAAAGTTTCTAAAGTAAACTGGATCGTAATGCGATCTTTTGCATTTTTTTTGGAAGGTATTTATATAAACTATGGACATTGCAAATAATGAAATAAGTATCCTCGTTTGTGTATTACAAAATGCATTTTTTGTGATGCACTATTTAAGGCAATTGAAAAAAAATTACTATCCCGCCCAATGTACCAAATGTACTGAAAATGGTTGCTAAGGAGTTTTTGGAATCTCTAAACATGAATCCAATGTTAAAAAATTCCTCAGAGTACATGGGGACCTGGGTAAACTGATTACAAAAGTAGAGCTTAAAACAAAATTTTGAAAAATATTCAAAATTTTTTTATTTTATAAAAAGCTTGTAAAGATTATGAAACGTAATGATATTAAAAAACATTTTAAATTATAATGCACAAACGAGAAAAATTATCTCTCCGTAATTTACAATGTTCACAAAGTATGTCAATACCTTCAAGAAACGAATGCAAAAAACTGCATCACAATCCATCTTATTTGAGGACTTTTCGCGGTAAAATGTTAAATTTTTTCATCTTATATTTCATCCGAATTAATATATTTTTAGCAAAATATATCAAATCACCTTTGCATGCATCTTCTCTATGCTTATATTGTTTTCCCTTCCATTACCACTGTTCCATTACATCATCATATGGTTCTTGTAGGTCTGCGTTTATATCTCAGTTGTAAAATCTTATAAAAATAATCATGCGTTTAAATCATTCAAGTGATCTGTACAAGTGTAATAAATTTTAAAACAATCACCATGTTTTTATCGTTAATTTCAAATTTTATTTCAAATTATATTCTTGTGGCAATAATTATTTTAATTATTTGTCTATATAATATTAACTTCTTTAATTATCTGCGAATATGTTATTATGTAACAAAAATACATGGACCACGAGCTTATCCAATATTTGGGAATGCTGCATTACTAAAAGGGACTCATGAAGGTAAAAATAACAAGTAAAAATATAAAAAATTCTTTAACTTTTTTGAATTGTTACGCAAAAAGTATCGAAACTTTTAATTATTTATTACCATTTAATTAGTACTAGAAAATTTGTTTGCCCTTTTACAATAATCGAAAAATACTAACACAGGGAAATTTCGGACTGAAGATGTATAAGGTGAGTGAGTCTTTCTAAAAAAGTTATTTTCATATGTACAATTTTGTGAATTAACAATTGTTTTTGACAAAAGTATTCATATTTGAATTTAATTTCCATAATAGAATTAAGATACGCTGTAGTTCTTAAAAAAAACTATTTTCGAAAGTTGAGTCTGTTGCTAAAGAAATTTGTAACCGTTTGAATGGATCCAATTTGAATAAAATTTTCATGTTGGATTATCTAGATTCTCAATTTATTTTTTTGTTAGCGAATTGCCGAAGAAAATGGAGCTATTGCTTTTGTACTAATGATGGAATTTTGAAAAAATTTCCTCAAAAGCTCATCGATCCTACCTAAGAGATGACAAAAATGTTTTAAGCAAAAAAGTACTCTTATTAGTTGTTCTCTAGATGCTTAGTTTTCGAAACAAAAATTTTTGGAAAACTAAAAATGCAATATTCCATAATTGAAATATACACGTAATATATTTCAATTATTAAAATACAATTCCACATAGTAAAGCTCGACACAATCGGCAAAAATATTAAATATTAAAAAAATGTGATCTTTCTCCAAGCTCTGAGGGAATTCGCTTAGCTAACGCAGCTTCTACGCTATGAATTTTATTTTATTTTATTTTATATTCATTCCCAAAGTTTCATCCAATTTTTTTATATTACGAATTTTTTTATCAATTATTAACCTTCAAAACACAACTTGAGATATATTCGAACCCAAAACTTTCTCATATGGATATCAAATAAAAGGATTTTACGATAAGAATGCGAGAAATATTCTGGTGTCATTCTCAAACTATTCATATGGCAGAAATCAATGTGTAGTTTTAGTAATTTTTTAGTTGAATCTCAAAAATACTTATGAAAAAAATGATTTTTATCAAACAAGCCTTGGTTTACATAAAAAATGTAGAAGTTTTTTTTTCGCTGAATATTAATACAATGACTATTATGTTAAACTTTCTTGAATATTAATAATTTGAACACCTCAAGCTTTTTATATATTTTAGTGAAGGGAAAAATTATTTTTTTTTTAAGTTCATTAACATAAGATACTGCTACACCTTTTAATTTTTTTACCATGCATATATGTATTATGCAAGGTATACTAAGTTTAGTCCCAAGTTTGTAACGCTTAAAAATATTGATGCTAAATAAAATATTTTTGGTATAGGTGTTGATAGAATCACCTAGTTAGTCCATTTTTTCGTAAACATCACAGTTTACCCGTGAGGGTGCAAATTAGGCGTAAATTCTATAGTATGAATTATATGGGAATATCAGTTATATTAGTTATGTATGTGTGACATGTATGTATGTGTATTGTGATAGAGTAATCAACACTGTTTATGCATGGTATTTCAACAGTTAACTCAGTCAATTGTTTGTTTTCACTTGTTTTCATCTAATTTCAGATATAACTAAAGTTTTTTTCCAAATTTCAAATGCCTATGCACCTACCTATAACACGATTGTGGTTAGGTCCAGTACCACTAATAGTAACAGTCGATCCGAAAATTATCCAAGAACTTTTAAACAACGATAATGCTTTGGAAAAAGCTTGGTTAATGAAAACAATATTAAAAACTTTCATTGGTGATCCAATACTCATATCAGAAGGTAAAACATTCCGTAAGCTAGTTTGTGCATTAAAATAATTTAAAGATTTACAACCTATTTTAAATAACTATTTTATTTAGCATAATTCATTTATTCGATTATGCCGGAAATTTCGGTCTGCACTGTAAAAAAGAATACTAGTTGAAAGAAAAAATGTTTCACACCTGGTAGCATGTAAATATTTTCGTGTTTCAAGAGTAATGGTTTGAAATCGTTGACTCAAGAAATATTTACTTGTTACAAGAACATCAACATTCAAGCAAACGCGCTTACTTCAAACCAGTAATTTATTTTACAGGATATTTTTCTTAAAATCTTATAAGGCTCATATATTAAAAAAATTACGTTGCAAAGAAAAATGTGAATCTTTAAATTCTTCTCCTGTACCAAACATTTTAAAGAAAACTGATTGGAATTTTAAATTTTTTTATAGCATCACATGCGAAACGTAATCGAAGCATACTTGCAAGAGGTTTTTCTTTATCAATTTTAAAATCGTATTTTAAATTGTTTGCGGATCAAATCAATATATTAACTGATATCTTGGATAAGGAAATAAACAAAGAAACTTTTTTTGATATTTATGTAATTTTTGCAAAGACTACGCTGGATTCTATTTGCGGTAAATGATTTGTTAAGTTTAAGGGATAGTAACACCTTGTAATTCCCTTTTCTTATCCTAAAAGGTTTCATAAGGCTAACTTTAATGATGCCTTAAAAGTGATACGAGAACAGAAACCACATTCTGAGAATGGGTAACACTAGCCATTCCGTAACTACTGATCTGAAACCTGGAATGTAGCTAATTCATGATAAAATTATCTATCGAATGAACTACGTAAGTTTTAAAAGTTTACCAGCTTTTCAAAGATTTTTATATTGACAAAAACAATCTTTTGTACCAAAAAACAGTTCCTCTTTTTGCTCCCCTTTTAAGGGCACTACGGAATTTAACAAACTACACAAAACAGAATTGCATTTACTTCAGTCGTTTTTGGATAATTAGTGGCATGAATATTTGGTCTTTTTGTAAGCGGTTTTTGCAGAATTTTAGTAAAAACACTAAGACTTAACAAGTTCGGTATAAACATTGACTTAGTGGGAACATGAGGTGTTATTACCCCTATTTCGAGTTCAGCGAATGATAAAAGCATAAGTTTTATTTTTCAGCATCCAGTTTGGGAGTGAATATCAATGCACAACAAAGCGATTCATCTTATTTCGAAGCTATGCGAAGGTAAAGTTCATACACAGCTTTTACACTCTCGGACATAATCTTAAATAGCCCAGAGAAATAAGATAATAAAAATGTCGATCTGCTTAAAAAATCCAAGTGAAGTTTTCTCACCGGGATTATCTTTATTAGAATACAAGAAATAACCTGTAAAAAGTCCATTGCAAAATCTTGTGTGCAAAAAAAAAAATATTCGAGGTCAAAGGTCGCGATAATGGGTTTTTTTTTTTCAAATATCTCGTAAACTTTTAAGTATTAAATATCTCGTAAATTAATAAGTACAATTTATTAAATCTTATATTTTAGTGGTATGCACGTGATGATGGCTAGAGGATTCAATCCATTGAAATATCCTGATATAATTTATCGCTTTACAAAAGACTATAAGGAAACAATAAAATGTAAGGATATTGTACGATCAGTAACCACAAAAGTAAGTATTCAAATGAAAGTAAGTACAGTAGAGTCTTGACAATCAGAACACTTTTGGCCGTGTGCACTTTCCACAACGATCAACGATCAGCTTGATATCTCTTTTCGTTTTTGAGTTATCGTGTCGACAGACGGTTAGACTGAAGGACGGACGGACAGACAAATTAAAATGAACTAATAAGGTTAAATTTTATGAATACCTATACCTATATTTTGTTAGTTGCATAAATATTTATAAGCGTTACAAACTAGGGACTAAACTTAGTATATCTTGATATATTTCATACATACATGGTATAAAAAGTTTTCTGTATGTAGCCAACTTATGGTGTAAGTAAACACTCTGTTAATATGTGCTTATTTTTTAGATTATTTCCGAGAAACGTAAAAAAGTTAAAAACACCAATCATAACAACGTACTTGATTCCAAATCTGTAATCAGAAATGAATTTAAAAAACCATTATTGGAATATTTGATTGATTTTTCAAAAGAAAATCCAGACTTCACGGATGAAGAATTAGCAGACGAAGTAAATTTTACGACAGTTGCAGTAAGTTTAATGTTTCTATAAGTTTCAAAGGAATACATTTTAACATGAAAGTTCTTTCTTATAAAAAAGATAGGCTACACTGTTAGATCGCAAGATATCTATATTCATGATTTTATTATTCTTAGGCTTTTGACACGCTCGCAAAATCCTTGAGTTTGGCCGTTGTCATTTTGGCTTTATATAAAGATGTACAGAAACGAGTGTGTGACGAACTGTTTCAAGTACTTAAGGAATCGAATCGAGACGAAGTCGATTTTGATAATTTACCAGAATTAAAATATATGGAAATGGTAATCAAAGAAATGATGAGAATATTTCCTGCTGTGCCATTAATCGTTAGGGAATTAACAGAAGATATTAATATCGGTAAGAGTTACAAAATTTTGTGCATAAATTCAGTTATACCTTTGATAATTAATTTCAGAAAATTATACAATTCCAAAAGGAGCGAATGTTGCTATTCCAATATATTGTTTACATCGAAATGAAAAATATTGGGAAGATCCATTAAAATTTGATCCGGAGCGCTTTTTGGCAGAAGATACAGAAAAACAACATCCATATGCGTTTATACCATTTAGTGGAGGTGCTAGAGGATGTCTAGGTATGAAAACAAATATCCGAAGATAAAAAATAATTTATTGCCATGACAAAAATTTCTTGCTACAAGAGGATTTATTAAATTTTTAGACTTTACGTTTAATTTATGTGCGATATATAGTTTAAGCATATGGGAAAATCATTTTGTCTTGCGACAATCATTGGCTTCAAATAGAACTACGATAACCGGCTTAAACAAGCGTTCAGAAGACTATAAATAAATAGATGGGTATTAAGAAACCATAGTCATTTGCAACAATATCTATTTTAAAATATCTAGTTTAAATTAGCCCTCTCTTTTAGTGCTGTTCCACTTCTATTTTTTTTTTTAAATGTACGCCTGCTTTAGACTGCCATATTGATTGCTTGATGTCACTAGTGATTTTCCAGAGAGAGCATTATTATCTTATTCCAATGCAGTGATTACAAAGCATTCAATTTAGAGTACCAAAAGAAGGCAATTTTTGTAAAAGAATAGAAAAGAAGTAAGAAGTCTTATTAATCTTTAATTTAATGGTAGTTTTCATTTGTTACATAGGTTCGCGATATGCATGGATTTTTATGAAATTAGCATTAGCCAAATTATTGAGCCGATATGAATTTCACACCAGTATAAAAGATTTGAGTGAAATAAGAATTGAACTTGAAATGACACTTGGAATCATAGATGGTGCTCCAGTTCGAATTACACCGCGTCAAAAATGAAGTCATGAAATGTATACAAACAATAAATAGTATTGTAAATAATTATTGTATAAGTCTCTGCGGTCGCTAATGACCTAGACGTTAAAAGCGACCTTAAATAAAATAAAAAAAAAAAAAATAAAAATAAATAGTATTTGTCTAGTTTATTGTTTTTAATTTTTTTCAATGTAGCTATATCTGTTGTCTAAAAAAAAAGTCCGTAGGAAAAAGTTCCTGAAAACAATCAATTATTTTCATGCCTATTTAGTTCTGGATGTTATTTTTATCGGACTTTTTCAGGGGTCTACAGTTTTGTAAATTATCAAAAGCAGTTTTTTTTTCTTCAAAGCTTACCATATTAAAAATTTATAAAAAGGTTTTAATAAGCAACATAAGCTTATTTTACCCGACTGCGCGACGTAAAGGAGTGGTAATGTGTTTTTCAGTCTATATACAACGTGTTCTGTTATTAACTGCAGAAACCTAACTTTTCAAAATAAGCTCATCAAGAACAACAAAAAAACTCTTTTCCAAATTTCGATCAGAGCCTTAATTTGGGAGCTACAGGTATGACAAAAATTGATAAATTTGATTATTCATTGGCTGGCATTCAACAATCAGTAGCCAATGATAATCAGAAGATATTAGTAAATTTTTTTTAAATAATATTCAACTGAGGTAGGGATTTTTAGAAATTAAAACATGATTTGATTCGATTATATTATTTTGCACAAACATTAAATTATTGTACTTAAACAAACAAACTATGTGTCAATGGGTGTGGTTTGCTTGCTTAGGTCCAATGATAAATTGTTTACTTATAAGTATTATTTTTTTCTCAGAATATTAAAAAACAAAAAATGTATAAAAATATTAAATTGTCCCACTTTTTATAACTTAAATATTTTTATTCTATTATTCTGAGAAAATAATAATAATTATAAGTAAACAACTTATCATTGGACCTAAGCAAGCAAACCACACCCATTGACACATAGTTTGTTTGTTTAAGTACAATAATTTAATGTTTGTGCAAAATAATATAATCGAATCAAATCATGTTTTAATTTCTAAAAATCCCTACCTCAGTTGAATATTATTTAAAAAAAATTTACTAATATCTTCTGATTATCATTGGCTACTGATTGTTGAATGCCAGCCAATGAATAATCAAATTTATCAATTTTTGTCATACCTGTAGCTCCCAAATTAAGGCTCTGATCGAAATTTGGAAAAGAGTTTTTTTGTTGTTCTTGATGAGCTTATTTTGAAAAGTTAGGTTTCTGCAGTTAATAACAGAACACGTTGTATATATGTATGTATATTGTATGTGTGTTTGGAACACTAGAGGCCAAACGCGTGAACCGATTTAGATGATTTTTACCCCAATCGATTTGTCCGAATCTTGCGTTGGTCTCTGAAAACAAGGAAGTTATGAAAATTCAATATGGCGACCACCAGACGACATATTGTGAAAAAGTAAACAATGAAAGTCGATGAACTATGTCAAGTGGGATATCATTGAATAGCTATTAAATAGACAAATTGAATAATGTAAAAATCATTAAAATCAGCTAACGTGCTTGGTTACTAGGTCGCCATTTCGAACCAAACATACATGCATAGCTTGAAAATGAAAGTCGTCGAGTGATATTAATTGGGGTATCATTGAATTTTTTAAATCCTTACCAAAAATTAATTAAAAAAATCAATCAACCCGACTACAATCAATATAAAATGAAAAGAAAAAAATCCAGTTGTTTAGCACATTAAAATCTACTAGACCAACTCAAATCTTCACAATAATACCGACTGTTAAAGTCATTATATGTATATTAAACTACTGGACTTGGCATTTTTCATTTCAGTTTAAATATTAAACGCATTCGATTTGATTTTTTTTAAATTAATTTTTTTATTACTTCCATTACCATTATTTTAATTACAGCATTTCTCGTGCATATCTCCGTTTTTATCTAAGTTGTAAAATTTCATAAAAATAAACATTTGTGTTAAAATCATTTATGTGTCTGAACAAGTGTTATAAATTTCAAAACAATCACCATGTTTTTATCGATAATTTCAAATTTTATTTCAAATTATATTCTTTTGGCAATAATCATTTTAATTATTTGTTTAAATAATGTTAACTTCTTTAACTATATTCGAATATGTTATTATGTAACAAAAATACGTGGACCACGAGCTTATCCAATTATTGGGAATGCTACACTACTTAGAGGGACACATGAAGGTTTGTAAATAACAAATAAAAAACAATACATTTTTTAAGTTGTTTGAATTGTTACGCAAAAAGTATCGATACTGTTAAACTCTATTAAAAAATTCGAACACTTCAAGCTCTTAATACTTTCAATTCTGTATAATATGATACCGTTTGGTGTTTTAATTTTAGACGTAACTAAAGCTATTTTCCAAACTTCAAGTACCTATGCACCTATAACACGATTGTGGTTAGGTCCAGTACCACTAATACTAACAATCGAACCGAAAATTATCCATGAACTTTTAACCAATGATAATGCATTGGAAAAAGCTTGGATAATGAAAATAATAGGAAAACCTTTCATTGGTGATCCAATACTCATATCAGAAGGTAAAGCATAACTTAAGGTAGTCTATTCATTAAACAAGTTTAAAGATTTATAAGCGATTTTTAAATAATTAGACCGTTTAGTTATATTAGACTCATATTAAAGAAATTAAATTTATCAATTAATATTTCGTTAAAGTCGAGATAAGTTTACTTTTGTTATTATGTGTATTAAATTGCACTCAAGAAATGAATCTTTAAACTCTTCTCCTGTACCAAACATTTACAAAGAAAATTGATTGGTTGGAATTTAAAAATTTTTTATAGCATCACATGCGAAACGTAATCGAAGTATACTTGCAAGAGGTTTTTCTTTATCAATTTTAAAATCGTATTTTAAATTATTTGTGGATCAAATCAATATATTAACTGATATCTTGGATAAGGAACTAAATAAAGAAACTTTTTTTGATATTTATGTATTTTTTTCGAAGACTACACTAGATTCTGTTTGCGGTAAATGATTTGGGTTGTTAAGTTTAAGGAGTAGTAATACCTTGTAAGTCCTTCCTCTATTTTTCATTCAACATATGTTCTCACAAATTTCAGCTTGTTAGTATTTTTGAGCGGTGTAAATCCAAATTTTTTGTAATTTTCCATTTTCATACGAACAAGTTAGCTATAAACATTGACTTGGTGGAACATAAGGTGTTATTATCCCTTAGTTGCGTTCAGCGCATGATAAAAGTTCAGCGCAAAAGCGCATTATTTTGAAGCTATGCGAAGGTAAACAATTTTGTCACACTTCGACATAATCTTTATGTAAAAAGTCAAAGTTTTCCAAACTTCAACAGTACAATTAATTAAATTTTATATTTTAGTGGTATGCACGTGATGATGGCTAGAGCATTCAATCCATTAAAATATCCTGACATATGTTACCGCTTTACCCAAGACTATAAAGAAACAATAAAATGTAAGGATATTATACGATCGCGATCGGTAACCACAAAAGTAAGTATTCACATGACAGTACAACAATCCCTTTGAACCAATCAACAATGATCAATATATATATATATAAATATATATATATATATATATATATATATATATATATATATATATATATATATATATATATATAATAAGATTCTAGAAACATGAAAGTATCACGTGTACGTGATGATTACTGTATATACAGTCTCTAAGAAATGTATGCCTTTTTTGCAATGCTTAATTTATAATCCCCCAGAACAGAACCAGAACAAACCCAGCAATCGGGATACCCCTGGTTTCACTGATTTGCGATTATCGAGACCCTACTGCATTTTCATACGCCGCTTAATGTTCGCCGCATACGTTTTTATTTTTAAGATTATTTCCGAAAAACGCAAAGAAGCTGAAAATACAAATCATAAAAACGTACTTGATTCCAAATCTGTTATCAGAAATGAATTTAAAAAACCATTATTGGAATATTTGATTGATTTTTCAAAACAAAATCCAGAATTTACGGAGGAAGAACTTGCAGACGAAGTAAATTTTATGGCAGTTGCAGTAAGTTTAATGTTTCTATAAGTTTCAAAAATATACGTTTTAACATTACAATGGCAGTTCTTTCTTATAAAATATAGGCTACACTGTTAGATCGAAATCTATATCCACGATATTTTTATTCTTAGGCTTTTGACTCACTCGCAAAAACCTTGAGTATGACCGTTGTAATTTTGGCTTTATATAAAGATGTACAGAAACGAGTGTGTGACGAATTGTTTCAAGTAATTAAGGAATCGAATCGAGAGGAACTCGATTTTGATGATTTATCAGAATTAAAATACATGGAAATGGTTATCAAAGAAATAATGAGATTATTTCCTGCCGTATCAATAATTGCTAGAGAATTAACAGAAGATATTCATATTGGTAATAGTTACAAAATCTTGTCCATAAAATCAGTAATATCTTTTTTTTCAGAAAATTATACAATTCCAAAAGGAGCGAATGTTGCTATTCCAATATATTGCTTGCATCGAAACGAAAAATATTGGAAAAATCCATTAAAATTTGATCCGGAGCGTTTTTTATCAGAAAATGCAGAAAAACAACATCCATATGCGTTTATACCGTTTAGTGCAGGTTCTAGACAATGTCTTGGTATGAATTATGAATACAAATATACGAAAGAAAATAATTTATGGCGCGATAAACTTTGATTTTGACTTCTTGTTACAAGAGGATTTATTAAATGTTAAGACGTTCAGTTTTTTTGATATCCAGTTTTAGCATATGGGAAAATCATTCCGCCTTGCGACAATCATTGGCTTCAAATGGAAATACAATAACCGGCTTAAACTAGTGTTCAGCAGACGTTAAAATAAGATGGGTATTAATTGAAACCATAGTCATTGAAACAATATCTATTGCTCAAATCTGTAAATGAAATATCAAGTAAACAATTAGCCCTCTCTTTTAATGCTGTTCCATAAGCCACTGCTACTTTTTTATGATTTACGCTTGCTTAAGACTGCCTTATTGATTGCTTAACGAGGGCTTTATTCTCTTATCCATGTTTGAACTTTCTTTTAAATTCATAAGGACCTACAAAATTTTAGTCTCGGATCTGACTATGTGAATTGTCAGTCCCAATAAATCTTAATGTAATAATTTTCTTCAATCTATAATTAGTTTTCTTTTGTTACCTAGGTTATCGATATGCATGGATTTTTATGAAATTAACATTAGCCAAATTATTGAGCCGATATGAATTTCACACCAGTATAAAAGATTTGAATGAAATAAGAATTGAACTTGAAATGACACTTGGAATCATAGATGGAGCTCCAGTTCGTATTACACCACGTCAAAAATGAAGTCATGAAATGTATACAAACAATAAATATTATTTGTCTAATTTATTGTTTTTAATTTTTTTAAGCAAGCTATATCTGGCTTACGAGCTATGTCAATCTCACTTATTACAGTTTGATTTTTTATGGCTGAGATTTTTATATCTATTTAGTTCTGGATTTATTTTCAACGGATTTTTTCAGTATCGTAAATTGTCAAAAGCCGCTTTCTTGCATGATAATGTATGAAAGAAGCAATATCGTTTCCGGAAATTTATTTACAGATAAATATTTAGTTATTAATGAATTTAAATTTTTCAAATTAAACTTAAGAAAATTTTCATTAGTCTTTACACAGTATATAGGGTTTTTCACCATAACTAGTCTGAGGCGTTTTTTAAGGAGGAGTCATAACACAACATAAAACTATATTTCAATATGGAATGGGTAAAAAAACAAATTTCATGTTTATACAAGCTCATAATTTTGCTGTTAATAAATCATTGTACAATTTAGTATCGAAAAAAAAAAAAAACATTAAAGAGAGGATAGATAATATCTTTTGTGGGTATAATATCAATTTAATTATATACACCCACAAAAAGGCTTAAAAAATAAGGCTTTATATGCGTGAATATAATAAATTCTTGTTAAATATTTTATCGTGATGTCTGATTTTTACTATTTTTAGTACAAAAGTTACCATATTAAAGATACAAAAAAGTTTTTAATACCTATTATCATAAGCATATTTATAACTTTAAGGTGGAAAATATGTAAATTAGCATATATTTTAAACATGGGTACAATATGTATCTAGATATATTTTATAATCGATGTATATAAATTGGACCTCTCGATTTACTTATAGACTATTCTGTATAGTCGAATAAAATACAGTTTTTGTAACAGTAACACATACGGTAGAATATCCGTAAATCCATTTTTTTACAGAATAAAATAAAATTTTGAGTAGATGTTAAGAATAATCGTATCTTAGAAAGGTACTTTATTCTAAATTTTTTGCCTGAATTTTACTTATACCAAAGAATATTATCGCCTGAATCACTAATATGTATTCGTTCATGCTATGGCATGTCCAATGGGATAGGTCGATGGTCTATAACATATACTTAAATGTTATAACAAACTATAATATGAATGTCAATAGTTATGTGTAGGTTATATAAAATTCTCGTGAGAATACCAAAAAGTCATTTCCTTCTCATAAAATATTCATTATTTAAACTTCTACATTGTGTAGAAATAAATATATTTTCAAAAAGCATTTTCAAATACGGGTGTTTCACAAAGAAATACAAAACTTTCAAAATATTCATTATTTGCATCTTGTAATAGGTATAAACTAATTTCCAATAATGTTAGTCATGCTAGTCATGTAAGTAAAGAAAGATAACCACTCTTACACACAAATTTATAAGAGTATCTTTCTTCTCGAACCTCAGTGAATATAGTATATACTATAAACAGACAAACACATACCTGTATACATATTATATAATGTTTCTAACCTAATTTGCACCTCATATCTGCATATATACTATATAATGTTCCTAACCCAATTTGCACTCTCACGAGTAAACAGTGGTGTTTACAAAACATGTTTCAAACAAAAGATCTTAATTTTTTTTAAAGAAACATTTTTTATACTTAAACTTTTGTCTGTAACGATTTACAAAATGAGTCAGACAGACTGAAGATCTATTTGGTCTATGCTGCTGTTTTTGAGTTATCGTGTTCAAAGATAGACGGGCAGATAAACTGGCGTGAGTATAGGGCTTCTTATTATACGATACTTTTTATTGGAATGAGATTTTGCTTTTTTCATGTTTTATGGACGTTAGAGGTGTACAAATGAGGTGTCCATGATAATTTGACATAAAAAACTGCTAACTCTAATTGCTCTGTAATTGGATGGATTTATTGATTTTTCAAACTACAATATTTGGGAAAGTATGCATCAGGTCTAAATTTGGTAAAATGCTTTTTCGTTTGCATTACTGTTATAAACATATAAAAACATATAAATAACAAATGAAACAAGAAACTTTAATACTAATCAACAAGCTCATTTATTTTTTAATCTTTAACTTATACTAATTTAAAAAACAATGAATTTTCAAAATTATAAAACACAAAATTTACATCTTACAGAATTATTGCTTAACTTTTCATACAAAATCAAAAAAATTTCTTAGAATAAGCAAGGAATTTTTTGTTAAGGTATACCTACAGAAAAAATACACAGTACAATTTTTTTTGCAGTATAATTTTGCATATTATCGAACTACTAATTCTTAATAGTTATGTGTACATAGTTTTATTATTATACCTAATGACAAAGTATGGTAATCTTCTTACATTTACAGAGAAAAACTTTGCAAATTTATGCTTTTAACGTTTATAACAGGAGTCCATCTTTGTTACAGTTCAAACATTGTAACGAAGGCGTTTAATAGCCTTTACCTCCCTTGCTCTCACTCATCGATCTTCTATGACACTCGAAATGTTACACAAGTTAAATAAAATGTACAGTTTTCAATTTATTTTAAATGTAAAATAGTCATAATTCATAGTGTATATAAAAACAGATTTAGTATAGAAGAAAAATTTTAACTTTTTTACGTTTATCATTTTTACAGAAATATTTAATTTATGGTTCGAAATAAGGCCCAGGATTTGCGCAGTGAAATGTCCGACTAAATTTAATTAACTAGTCAATCTTTTTTAAATATATCTTTCTAAATTATAGTTCATGTGTTAGTCTGATGTATGAGCTATATTATTGAAGAGTTTCAATCAAATCCATTCAGTAGTTTTAACGTGAAAGCGTCACAAACAAGCAATAAAACAACCTTACTTTCACATTTAAATATATAAGCAAGGGATATATTATTATGTTCCATAAGTATAAGTAAAAGTAACGTGCAAAATGCTCTTTTGCTCAAAACAAATTGAAGTTATTTATGCATTAATGTCTTTAAATTTCACATTTTTATTTAAAGTACAATCGTCCTTATTGATACAAAACTTTGATTATGACTATATTTTTGTTTTAGATATCTAAACATATTCGACGTTATAATGTTTGTAACACAAAATATGATAATAAAAACTTTTTAAAGTGATAATTAAAAATTTTCCGTTGTATACAAAATCTAAGCCAAAAAGTCATTATTAAGTACCAGCACTTCCAACAACCAAATGACTATCATCAGTACCAAATTTAACAATACTAACACGTTTCACATAAAATTCATCATCGTCTCTATCATGTACCAATTGCCGTTGAACATTATTCACATAATCATATCGATGTTTTTCTGGAAATGAATGTTCTGCTGGTTGGGGAAAACTATTTCCTAACATTTGTGTCATACATAGAAAACTCATCACACCAATATTAAATGCTAAATTATATTGTAATAATGTGGTGGAATTAAAAATAAAATTTAATCCATATTGAATTAAAACACTAAACCATATACAAAATATACATGCAAGTATCGTTTGTAATTTAATAATCCATGTCATACCACACAAGGCTGCACTTATTAATAGGCTATTATAGCCCCATAATCCGATAGCACATTCATCAATTGACACGTTTAATAATAGTAATGATGTAATTGTACCAATGAATGCGCCGATAAAACTGCATGCACCCATTATTGGTGAATATATGGTTATTGCCAAGTATATTACTGCTGATAAAAATGTACTATCAATTGCAATTAATGCACCTGCAGAATGGACCGTACCAGCAAATATCTATAAAATAAAACAAATAAAAATATCGTTTATTTGGTGTAAAAGTATTTATCCAAGCAAAGTGTAACTGAAGTCGCGTAACCCGCTATTTGGCTGAGCGATGAAAGGGGTAATTACCTTTAATCGTTTGACTAATTAGACAGGATATTGCGGATTCGAGTCAGGGCAGCGGCAGTCTGATCAATTAAAATTATTGGAGCGGTAAATTGATCACTGTATCGTCGCTTGGGTAAGAACTTGGTAGTTTAAATAAATAAAGTTTAAAAATAATAATGTGGGTGATCTCTATTAAAGACGTTTATGTTTGAGGAACGGAGTTTAAACGCCACTATTAAACTGAAGTCGCAAGTAAAAGAGAGAAAATTGACATTAGAGACGAAAGTTTATAATAAAACGCAAACCTCACAGTAGCATCGTGGAAATGCTCCTTCAACTGGTTACCAATCGCTGGTAACTATGAACTGTAGAAGACATACCTTCTTCGTAATTCTTATACATGCTGTACAAGAATATCATCGAAGCAATTAACAGGAGAAAATTTTAATAACTTTGCACGACACTGTACCTTTTACGAAAATTAAATGAAAAAAGTCTGATTTTGATCGAAGGAGAAAATCTCCGTGTCTTTTCTTTTCTTTAAATAACAGTCTATTCAAAAGCTTTACAGAAATTAATAAAAATTTTCGAATTTGAGTACATACACAGTACTTCAATAATCGATAATGTGATCCATTTCAGAATTTTAGTTCCATAAACCTGCTGGATTCTAAATGTTAAAGACATGAAATTATACATTTGATAAATAGACTTTCTGTTTCAGCATCCCGCCCAGCTGGACAACAGTCCTCAGCCCGAGTTATTTTGACCGGAGTTGTGTTGGCACTGGGTGATTTTTGTGTCTAGTTGTTTTTACCATAGTTGTAATGAAAGAGTCGTTTTAACCAGTGCTATTAAATATCGAGTTATTTATGACGGTTCCCCTCTAGTGATTATAGTTTTGACCAGAAGCGATAGTTAATGACAGCTGTTGACCGACCTGTGCAGTCAAAAGTACTTTTGAGTGGCTTAGAGTTTGGACTGTGACATTTACAGCGATGGTCGAATTACCTTTACGATCATTCATTTTAGAATTGACAGACACAAGTTACCCAACTTTTTTTCTATAAAAAATGATACGTCAACTGAAAAGTGCGTTCGTAAAACAAAACAAATTGCAAAGGATAACAATCTTACACACTTACTTTGCCAGAATTGACACCAGTATCATTATTCTCCATCAACATGGTGGTATCATTATTATCAATTTGTGTATCATTTGTTATGTTGCCAAAAGACGAAGAATATGATGCTATCATTGGTGATGGTTGCCCATGTTGTTCTAATATCATAGAATATGTTGATAAGTTTGTAGTAACATCGTGTATATTCGTTGTGGCAACAGTTTCCACCGTCGTCATGTTTATATTGTCGTTGTAAAAGATACTTGTTGCAGCAGGCATCACGTCGTCAACAGCGTCGGCAGTTGTAGTGGTGCTATTATTTTTGATGGACGTAGTGATATTATTACTACTACTGTTGTTACTGTTGATGGCGTCAACCATGGTGGTGGCAGCGGTGTCCGTAGTAATATTAGTCACCAGATGCTGTTGTAGATGATTTGTTCTTTCACTTGTTGTTGTTTCATTATTTTGTTTGTCCTTTTCCAACAATGGTGACGCAATCATTTTAATACTACTTGTTGTGATATTCTCAACGGACATGTTATTTTCATCTCCTTTCGATAATTGTGTTGGTGGTAATATGAATGTTGTTGGTACTGATGAGGGTAGTTCTTGTTTGGTAATATTGTTTTCAATTATTGATGTCATGATATTATCAGAGGTAATGGGAACATTCTAGAATAAAAGGGAACAATTTAAAGTTATTGAGGAATAAATTAAGCCTGACCGAGCTATTCTTAAGATGGTATTCTTGTCTAGAATTTCGAAATAATCGACTTTTTTTTGCATATATTCAAAGTTCAGACCCTTTAAAATAATATCCTTAAACCGATTTTCGGAGATATCGTGGATTTAGCGACGCGGCATCTAAGCCGATCGAGTGGAGCTTTGGATTTCAAAAAAAATTTAATTTTGTTTATTTTAAAAAAATTAAAAATGTCAAAAAAGGTGAAAAAATTTTTTTATTTTATTCCGTTCTTTGACATTGAGCCGATAGATCATCTTTAGTGATTATGATTTTTTCAAATTTTTTTGTTTCAGAACACTACAAAAGCTGGAATCATGTCAGCCAGAGTGTACCGTTTTTCCTGTAATTTAACAAATTTTTGATTTAATTTGTACAATTTTTTTTTTTTTTTAATTCTTGAAATATCAGTAAACATTATATAAAAAATGGTTACAAAAATGTTCTTCATTTTCTTTTAATATTAGTTTGAAAAATGCCTAGAAATTAGACTTTTAAACCAGAAAACCGCCTTAATGTTGTGGCTAAAAAATGCAATTAGTAAAATCAGTATCAAAAATTAATAATGGACGAAAGCCAGCACCAAAAGTGGTAATTTTATGTAAACTAACTTTTTAACATTTTCCATTCACTTTTGAAGCAAACTTGATTGAAAATGACAATTTTCAGCAAGTTACCATGTTTAAGTTTTCATTAGGTAAATTTTAAAAAATATCATCAAAAAAAAAATCATCTTTATTATTAAAACCAAATTATATCATCTTTAAGGTGATTTAGACACATCTTTAAGGCGAGTTTTGTAGTCGGTTGGCATAGAATTATATTTTTGGTTTATTTTGAAAAATAATTTTACTAATGTCTTAGGTATTTATTTGCTTTTGGTACAGACTTCTTCAGTGACAAAGGGTAGGTATCTTAGTCAATGTTTTTATTTCATTTTGGAAATGGATTAAATAGATTGTTTTGTGATGCTATACAAAGAAAAAATGATTTTCTTGTCTCAAATTATTAAATGGAAAAGAGAATAAAATTTTCTTTATGCAAGAAAAAACATTTTTGCATTAAGAAATTTTTCTCATTAATTAATTTCTTCTTCTTACAAGAATGAAAAGTTTTATTGCGCTTTCTTTCTGTGCTATCTGTGTAGGTACTAAAATATTCTACGGTAAACAATTCTAGTCGTTACGGAGTTTATAGATCAAATAATCACCGTGTACTTTTGTTACCTGCATAACATACGAAAAAGAATAAAATAAAATAAAAATAGATCAAGTTTTTTTTCATATTATTTTTCCATAATGTAAATATTAGTTAAAACAAAAATGTTTATTTTTTTTGTTGTGTTTCATATTTTTTTAGAGAGTTTGTTTTTATTTCTTTGAAAATATTAGCTCAACCGTGAATATAATCAGGTAGAAAAAAGAAACACAGAGAAAAACAAATATTTATTTCATTATTAATACCTAATTTTTTAACCGACTTTTAAAACAAAGAAAGCTTCTCAATTTGAAACGGTTTATATCGATCGGAATGTATCTTAAGCCCGCATTAAGCTTATTTTTAGGTATTTATTAGATCTATTGTTTATTGCAAATCCACTCGGGAACTAAAAATTTTAATTTCTAAGCTACTACCGTTTCAACTGATATCCCATGGTTTTTTATCTATTTTATTGAATAGGTCTAGACTAGTTATCGATTTGTGGGATTTTTCCCTTTAATACTTCAAAAGTATAGGTAGGTCCCAGTTCATTTGGCGAATTTGTTAAATAGTTCGTCTGATTCTGAACAAGCGCTCTCAAATTTTTTGTTTATTTTTTGTGAATTTCTTTGGATAAACTCCAAGTTTCTATAATTAAAATTTCTCATTGGCCTTTATTTTCGTAGTACCTTTCCATTCAACCATTTTTTACCTCAACTCAAGATATTGTGAAGCACTTGACAATCATAACAAATTTAAAGGAAAAAGAAGCTGAGAGGAAAAGCAAAGTTTATAAACAAATATTCGATCGTTATAGAGTATCCCTTTAATCAATGATTTCTTTTAGAATACATTCCTTTTTAAGGCCTATGATAGTCGTATTGTCGAAGACAAATTTCTTCTTTGACGTCTACCACCGAGAGGTAATTAATCTCAACTATTATAAATTGAAAGAAAGTTTATCATTATAAAATTATTTTTATTCGATTTTATTTTCGTTTTCTAAAATCACTTTAATAGAAAAAATATTTCATTCCATAAGAAATTATTTATTTATGCCAATACAAAAAATATATATTACGTTCCTATCCTGTTTCTTCTTTGTATTTAATCTTGGTATTTTAAAAGTTAATTGTGTTTATATATATGATATTAAAAAAAAATGGGGTTTGGTATCCGTTTAAGATGTTCAATGAAACCATATCCTATAAACTCCGTATAAATTAAGTTTCTTTAAGTATAAATTAAGTTTGTTTTTGGGAGTAAATTCGAAAAGAGATTTAAAATTTTGGTAATGAAAATGTTTGAATTAATTATTTACTCTTATTCAATCCGTTCTAAGAAGCGAACGACCTTGCAAAATATATCACAATTTCGCAGATTAATTGTGTTTATATCTAATACATCAAAGTTTGAATAGTTACCTGAAAAAGTACTTCTGTTGTGGATTCTGGATTCAAATTATTTTGCTGTACATTTGTATAATTATTAAATACACCCACTATTAGTAAATATTCCACAAAAATAAATGGTAACGTCAAGGATGGTACATTCCATTTGGATAAATATCCATTTATTGCTGTGTTCAAATATACGCTGAAATTTTGATATATATATATATATATATAAAGATATTCGTGAGTGAATTGGCTACAAATTTTTTAACTTATTGCCACGATTTATAATCTGAGCTATAAGTAATCATTTTTGCACAAATCAGAATGCCAACATAAAATGAAATAAAATTATGGTTTACTTTTACTTTAAAAGCTCCGCTCTTTCCTAATAAGTTGATAAAAAGTTTTCACGTACACAAAGCTAGAATTTTAGAGGAGGTCAAAACTCAAAATAAAGACAATTATATTCGTTTTGAAAGTCGTTTATATCTTGCATAATGTACTGATCCTTTTCAAAATTACCTTATCTACAAGTATATAATTGAAAAAAGATACATCCTTATCCTTATGACAGGTGGAAATTTTCATTCCTCCAATTGTGTCGGATCTCGTTAAATAACTTTTAAAAACGAATTAAAAGGTTGCAGTTAATTTGCTTCCTTCTCTAATATAAAGGCCCCCCAAAGTAATTATTTACCTACATTTGAAATTTTATCGTTTATAATTCAAAAATAGAAATTTGTATAACTTTGTGCCTTATGGATAATTTTTATCTATCAAAGATTGCTATGTAGTAAAATTGGGTTAAATTATGTTTCACTGTATTTACCAAATAATGACACCAATTATTAATGTAATCCAAATGTGAATGTGATAATTGGAAAATATTGTTGGTACAGCATGATGAGCAAAACATCCTAATAAAATTGGATTGTATGTATTTACACCTGCGCTAACATCACTTGGCTTATGTCCAATTATCTAGAAATGCATTAAAAGTTTTATTACATATACAAACCATATTGTAAAATTTGTTAAATTTTTGTGTATGTCTACCAACTACTATTGTTTTTATTTATACTTTACCGTAGTAAACTCTCGCAGTTATTGAAAATAGTAATTTCTAATTTTATGTTTTATCTAACGGTTTTTATGGAGTATAAAGAAGTTTACAGAGCTAAATGTACCGGAAGCGATAAAAATTCGTAAAAAAAGAAAATGGAAAATAATAATTAAGGAATAAAACATTCGAAAAACAACGGACATATTTTCACCGGCAGGTAGAAGACTCGCATACTTTTTAACAGGAAAAAATATCTGTTTCTTTCGGGGAAATTCTAATTTGAGTTAAATATACTTTTCCAAAAAATCCAGCTTCTAAATTTTCCAAATAACTTAAAAAACTAAATTTTTAGGAAACTTTTTACAGTTAACAAAAATATAAAAAATTTGCTTAGAAAGTATAGAGGAGAGTATTAAGCGAAAAAAGGTTGTTTAAAAGTAGACTTCATGAACTTAAAATGAATTATAGCGGAAAGTAACCAGTGCTACAAATAATATGCTTTGAACTTTTTTACCGAAACTTCCCAGTCTTCGTATTTTCAGTAAATATACACTGTAAAAAATTTATTACTTAATTGAAGTAAGCGTTATTGATATTCTTATAACAACTAAATATTTCTTAAGGTAGTACCAGCATGAAATCACTTTTCGACAGATTTGGCCGAATTTTTTTTCTCGGGTTTATAATAGCTTTATTTATGAATTATTAAAATTTCATAATTTTTGACCGTTTAGATCGCGAGATATTTAAAGACAAAGTTCGCGATTTTGAGGGTCATGTCCCATTTAAAGCATGTAAAATGTCCGGTCTCTCCAACTATTTTTTATGATATTATTATATATTGAAGAAAAAGTAGAAAAAAATGTTTATACAATACAATTCTAAAAAAAAAATTTAGAAATTAATTTTCACTTTCGAGATATTAATTTTGACGTAAATTGATCGAAATTGGGACGTTGGCATAATTATTTCCCATTTTAAACGGTCAAAATTTCTGAAACTTTGGGAATTAATAGTAAGCATTATTAAATTCTTAAATTTAATTTTTCGTTAAATTCTGTCGAAAAAAAAATTGTACCATTGCTTTAACATAGAAACTGCAAATACCATGCTGGAACATCCTTAAGTCAATGATCTTAATGCATTTCGATACCAAAACGATAGTGTTACCAAAAACCGTATTTAATACGTCTTCTGTATAAATTTCCCGTATTTAATATTTAAACCGTATTTAATACGTCTTCTGTATAAATTTCCCGTATTTAATATTTAAACCGTATTTAATACGTCTTCTGTATCGATTTTCTGTATGGTTTACGATAAAATAATTATTAAAAACAGCCTTTTTTTTTATTTGGTGGTATATGGAGAAGTAATAAATATTGAATTTTTGTCAATATTCCTCACGTTTTATGCTTTACAATCATACCAAAATTAAAACTTTTCTCAGACATTATTTAATAATTTGCATAAAAAAGTAAAACCTATACATACAACTCAATCGAAAATAAAAGCAAAACTTAAACCACTCTATGTGTTTTTACCATAACATTACATATGATTCATATATACTTAATGTTATTTTTATAATGCAATGTTTTGCAATATAAGAAGAGTGAAAATGAAAATTATCAATTAATCACCCTTTCTTTATATCGATTCTCTGTACCATTTATGAGAAATGCACTTCTTGTTTGTAAAAACATTAATTTAGATATAGTTGATTTCTCAAAAAAAAAACGATCAGAGAATTGATATGAATTTTTCACAAAAGTAATATAAAAGGGTGAAATAAAGTTTTAAAGTTCTGATACCATTTTCATTTTTACGGCATCGAAATACTTTAATACTCAATTCAAGAAATGTAAGTTAAAAGTACTTTTTTTACAGTGGTTAATGAATAATATGATTGTTTCAGCTTTCCTCCTGATAAGTTTGAAATCGGTTAAAAAAATAAACTTTATGTACTTACCACAGACCATATAATACCTATTGTACCAGTAATAATTGCAACTGCAGCTTTGATAGGTGAAACACATATAAATGCAAACAAAAACAGAAATCCACTGACTGGGTTATTTGAAAATATCACCTAAATATATAAAATACAAATAACACAAAGAACAACAAAATAAATCAAATAGTTTTGACATAGATAATAAAAAAGTACATTTTACAGTGTGATTATTATATTTTGTATTATCATCAAAATTTTGATTAAAAAGTTAATTAGAAATTTGATCCATTGTTCCCATTATATTATTGCCATATTTTCTTTGATATAACTAGTACAGACTTCGTTCTGTTAAAAGTTATTGGCCTGTCATTTAAATAAATAAATATTATTAACTAAATATAAAAATTTTTAAATTAAAATAAAAAAGATTTTGGCTCGAGAGGGGTTCGAATATTGGTTTCTCTTGTGGCTGTCCAGTATTAGGAAGCCAAGTTATTCAGGAAAAAAAAGCGAATGTGAATGTTATGGTTGACGGTTAAAGATTTCAGGCTCTAATAAAATAAGGCGACTTCATATAACATATAAACACACGATTATCCGAATCTAATCCCAAAAGAGAAAGTTTTATAGAATTATTTTCCCTTATTTTTTCAATATTAACTAATTTCTCTAATTTTTCCAATTAATTTAAATAGGAAGTACACATAATTTCAACTGTTAATAATAATCAAATGCAAGCGATATGCTTTATCATTAAACGAACCAGAAAAATTAGACCACTAATTTTCATGGTATCAATAGAATATTATTGAAAGTTTTTGTATGATGCTGTTTAAATGAATTTATTATAAAAGCATCTATTGTTAAAAACTGAACGACGTTTTGTTTAAATAAATTATACATTTTATCATACTTTTAACTATAGTTAGTTCAACAGTATGTCCATCTACGTCCATAAACAAATCGATTTTTTTCCAAATTTATGATCAAACGTTGAAAAAAATTTCTATTTCAAAAATAGAAAATACTTTCAATCTATTTTCACTCCATTGATATAATTTTTTTTTTAAAACTAAGAATTTTTTCTCCTTAAAGTATAAAATGAATTTTTCTCTGGGTCACGGCTTGTATTTATCACTTCCTTGTACGACATAAAAATAGATAACAAATGTTATGACGGAAATAAATTAACATTATGGTGAAATCGATAAAAAACTAAATTGATTTTACAGTGCTCAAGCTGATTGCATTAAACCTTTAAATATGTAATAGTGACCCAGAGAAAAATTAATTTTGTACTTTTAAGGAAAACAGATTTTAAATTTTCTTTTTTAAAAGTGAAGGAAATAAAGTTTGAATAAAGAACAACTTAAAATTTGTTGTTCCTAAAAGTACAAAACAAATTTTTCTCCGGGTCACTGAGACATATTTATAGGCTTAACGCAATCCGCTTGAGTACCTCAAGGACTCATTTATACCTATCTTTCACCATATTGATAATTTATTTCCGTCTTATTTTGTTATCTTTCTTTACGTCGTACAAGGAAGTAATAAAAACAAGTCTTCATGCTCGATTTTGTCTTTGTCATTCTCATGTTAAATACATAGGAATGGCAAAGATATGTATTTAGAAACAGACCTAAAACTTTGCTACTGTCAATATACTCGATTTGTAACCAACGCACATGGCACTCATGTATGTAGGGATAGTTTTCGAGCCCTGTAATACTTTTATTCCTTTCATTTGTCTGTTTACGGAAGTTTAATCGATTTATTTATCTGAACTGTGTGCACTAATTTAAATATTCAAACACGAATCTTGAATAACATACCTGCCCAAATCCACGAAGCAATGCATCCAAATATTTCACAACAATCCATGGTGAATAATTATTCTTTTCAGCTAAAATTTCCGCACATAAACTACAATCACCCATAAAAGGTTGCCATTTACTCTCCTACAAACAGAAATCACATTTTTCTTTTAAATTATGCCCATTAAAAATATGCGTACTTTTCACAATAATTTTACTTTTTTCAATGGCATTGTTTAATAAATTTTCTACTGTAATCAATATTAATAATAATACATTTCATTCACTATAAAAAAAAATCTGTTAAATTAATTATTTAACAATATATACTAAAATATTTATTCTAAAAAACCAAAAAAGAGTACACTTTTGAACATATCTTTATTAAATTTAAAATAAATAAAAAATTTATGAATCTTTATTATATGGGCTTAAAAATAAATACTTTAAAAATATAAAATAAAATTATTTATTTTATGTACATAACTTACGACATAATTCATTATTTTATTATATCCTTGAAAAACTAGGGTCTTCAAATATTCTATTTTAAAGATAATAGCTTAATTTTTTGATATGCTCCTTCCGAAATTCCATTAATGAGACCAAATGTTCTGAATTTTTTTTTACTGTAAAAAAAATTGTATACAAACTGAGGTAGAGATATGTGCGATTTTGAAAAACATTAAAAATCAAAGCATGCGATAATTGGGCTATTTTGAAAACACTGTAAATTCAAAGACAGATCAATTTTTCCAAATTATTTCTTTACCATCTTAAAATAATTTAAAGAAAAGACATTTAAGAAAATTTCATAGATTTTATTTTCAAGTGAAGGTGGTTGCTTATCTTGGTAAAGTTTCACTGTCTCCTGATATTTTCTTTAACAGGTAAACGACAAGAAAAATAGCAAGTTATTATATCCAAAAACACAATTTGCTTAAAAATTCAATCTATATAATTTTCTTATATTCTTGTTTGTATTTAAGGTGGTAAAAATAATTTCGACAAGTTGATTAACCGACCTTGAGGCTACGTCACTAATTTATGAAATTGATCATTTATTTTCAAAACATAACATGCCAATAACTTTCTATAAATAGTTTGCTTTTATCGAAAAGCGACACAAGATCAGAGCATTATGTTTTGATACTCAAATAATAAGTATACCTATTAAAGCAAAAGTTTTTGTTATGAATGGACATTTATACTTAAAAAGAAAACGACAGTTCCTCAGATTTCTCTTAAATCGCAAATAACAATTTCCAAATAATGAAGGAAATGAGAAGAGTAAAATATGCAAGGTGTATCATAATTGTGAGAAATGCTTTGCAAAAATTTGGGGAAAAAATTTATATAAACCTATTAGCAAAGTGTTTTCATTCACAAACTTAACCTAACACGATAAAGTTTCGAAAAAAAATTGTATAAGACATAATTCGTTTTACGCAACATCGCTCGGTGTTTTTTCCATTCGAAAAATTAGTAAATGGTATTATTTTCGCCAAAAGAAACTACAAAATTATAATGTTAAGGGACATTAATATAGGGCTTTCATCTGTTTCAAATTAAACTAACAGTTCGCGTTTATGATAAAAATTCCTTTTTGTCCGAAATTCTTTCTAGCTTTTGATTTCTATCCAAAAGAAGGGCTCATGAAGTATGAAGCATTTTCCTGTAAATTTAAAACAGTCTGAGTGATTTCAATATGCCTTTTTTTATTTGAATTGTCTATTTGATGGCAAAGGTATCATTTTATCAATCAAAGCGGTATACACAGCAACAGCAAAATTCAAACCAACTAGAGCTGGGTGTTGTAAATAATGGCTTACAAAATACTATCGCTAAGTTCTACTACAAACTACCATGAAAATTTGTGGATTTAAGCAATATTCAACTTAAAACAGAATTGTTGGAGATTGCCCCTTATATTTTGTACACTTTAGACGATGAAAAATGTATATTAAAAAGTTTTGATTTTGTTTTTCCTAAAAACACGAATAAAAGAATTTTTTCTAAAAATGAAACCTAGCTAGTTAGATTTTTTGTCCCTGTATAATAAAGTTCCTGAAAACCGTTGGAGCCATTTCCGAGATTGTTGATACATACATGAATTGCTCGTTGAAATATATCGATTTTCGATCGATTTTGATTGTAAGAGATTATTTGTAAATCATAGTACCTACTTTGTATTAGGACATGAATTCTCACCCAACTATAATTAGTGAGAAATCTAATTGTTTTTTAATTTCATGAAAATTAATTTAAACAGCAAATAATTTTAAATAATTAATTTACCTCTTAACACACAATCATATAAATTAAAAATTTTTTTTTATTATTCACAATACAATTATAAATTTTAAAATAATTTTTAATTTAAATTTGTACAATTATATTATTACACTATTTTAAATATTTAAACAATGAAATAATTATTTATTATTTACAAATTGATTAATTCATTTTTTTGTGTATATAATAATAATAATAATAATAATAATAAAGTTATTATCATCAATAAAACTTTTTAAAGTTATATTAGAACATCTAATATTATAGTGGTTCTGTTAGTAATTATCATTTATTTATTATCTTAAAAAGTTAACGATAATATGATGATGTGCATTGCATCGTTTAGTGTTGATTCATTTTATTGACTTCCCTAAATCAATTTTTTTTTTGTGAGTTATTGTTTATGTAAGGTAAACTTTATAAATGAGAGCTAATATATAAAAATTCGTGACTGAAATGGATGCAGTCAATTTGTTTGAATGTTAATACCTGTTCTCTTAAAAAATAGAAGTTACCTCAGAGGAGTGCCTGAAAGATTCTTTCCACAACTTCATTATCTGGAATAATCTATTACTGGGCAAAAGAGGGAAGAACGCCCTCTGATACAGAAAAACAGATATGGTCGATATACAAACGTAGGTTTTCTGGAAATTTAATCTCGCTTCAATGGCATCTATGAGCAAAATGGTTGGGGCTATTGAAAGGCACTGGCTTGGCGACAGGTATATTGGATGACTGGGAATATCAGTGCATCACCATTATCGCAGGAGATATCACAATGGGTAGGAAGAGACAACGATATCTCATCTTCCTTTCACTGTCTTACCATGAGAAGTCAGCCTTTATGTGATGAACTCTCCAATCTGAAGCCCGTTTAGGTCAAAAGCACTGTTGTTGTTCCAACAGCTAAAAATGGTTCACAGAGTAGTGACCGGAAAGGGGCCAAAACACGCATTACATTCTGGTCATTCAAATAGCCGGGTTGATTTGTCGGGCCCTAATATCAAACCGGGCAAATTGAACGAAACCCTGTCAGGTGCCCGGAATCATTTCTACCAGAGGTGTTGACCCTTCAAAAACACAATAATATCAGGTAGGAAATGAATGTTCTTAAATCATTTCGACTATTAATATGGATTACAGGTTTAAAACTTGTCAATTGAAACAGATTATTATAACCTCTCACTTTTTCTTTTTGAATTTGGTTAGCTTACTTTTCATTCCCATGCGATTTTTCGTTTTCAAGATATGAGCGTTTTGTAAGCGATGGTCGTCAAATTTTTTTCAAAAAACTTCAAGCTTCTTCAATTTACAAAAACATATGTACCTGCCAGTCCTTCAATTTACAAAAACATGTACCTGCCAGTCTTTGATCCAGTTTTTTCTATAAATTAGTAATGCAACTATTTTTTTTATTTGAAATTTAATTTGAATGAATATTGGAGATATTTGCAATCAAAGCTTAGTCGTGCAGAGATGGCCCAAAATTTTTATACTGAGCTCACGCTAGAACTGTAAACGTTTTTTTTTATTAAATTCCATTCATGAATCTCCATGTGGCAGCACCTAAAGTCTACCCTTTTTCAAAAAGTGAGAGGAAAACCTAAGATGGATATATTAATAAGACAATAGTAAATATTCGTAGATTCTTTCAAAAGGAGCTTTTCCAAATGTTTACTAAAGAAACTTATCAATATTGCACATTTTACCATTTTGTATTGATAGGTATATGTTCTATATGGTAATATTTTAACAAGTTTATGATAATTATTTATTACGTATAAAATATAGTGTAAAATTTCTAGTAGGATATTGACCAATCTATCAATCTAATCAATGACGTAACTTAATTGTTTTAATCTAATGTTGCATAATATTGTTCAATATCTCTTTTTCTTATTTATCCAAAAGTTGGGCAAAAACTTGTTTTAACAATTATAACTAATTATTTTGGGATAATTATAAAATTTTTGCCAAACATAAATGACACCAGCCTTTTTATGTGTACCTCAGACAAATTTAGCTCAATAGTTGCAAAGTTAAATTTGAAATTCTAACTCCCCAGTATAGGAAATTATTGTAATGGGTCTGATTTTTAAAATCGAAATTTTCAACATATCTTTACATTTTTCAATATTTTATTGAACTGTGATTCGATATAGTTATTTACTTTTTATTTACTTTTTATTAATATTATATTAATTTATTTTGTTAATTATCTCGAAAAGTGGGCCTCATATCCAAAATTGGTAAATAACTTTTTCCTTCGTCTTTATGAGCTCACTGTAGGCCAACGATCTGCAGTCAATAACAGAACGCCCTGTATAAAAAAAAAATGCAAACGTTTAGGAGCTGATAAAAATGTACAGATTCCATTGGAAAGAACAATACAAGATGAATTTTTTGAAAATATATAGGTTAATGATCAATGTGGGAATGATTTTATTTAATGTATTATATCTCTCTAAAACCCTCAGGAATTCCAGAACTAAATATTTCGTTTTATTTTATATTTTTATTATTTATATTTATGATGTTTCCATACATAAACTTAACGTGGTCATTTTGGCGTTAGTAACTTTTCTGTGAAACGTTTTAATTTTTTGAAGCTTTTCAATTTGTAAAGCAAAAATATATGATTTATTAATCTACGTGAAATGAATCATCAAATGAATGACTGGAGTCATACGGAATTTTTATAGTGTACTAAAAAATGTACCTTTATTTATACTAATAATTACCTTCTTTGTAAGTTAAAGATAAAATCAAAATCGGCCAAACTGAATAAAAGTCCTGGTCCCGGAATTAAGCACATAAGTGATAACTGGCGAAAAATTGATATCACAGCTGAAAAGAATGACTCAAAATTAGTGGGTTTCAAAAAAAAATTCAAATAATATCGGATCAAATTTGCCTGTGTTATCAAAAAAATCGAATTTTTTAACTTAATGACGTCATCAGAATCCAAAAAATTTTATTTTGCTCTATCACATCCAAATTTTATCCAATTTTGATAAACCAAGTATGTAATCTTACTAAATTTGGGACAAAATATCCAAATTCATGATCAAAATTAACCTAGCTCTAATAGGTTTCTTATAGTGGAGTCGTAGTCCCGGAATTAAGCACATACGTGATAACTAGCGAAAAGTTGACATCACAGCCGAAAAGAATGACCCAAAATTAGTGGGTTCCAAAAAAAATGAAAATGGAATTATTTAACTTTATGACTTTATGTAAAATAATGAGCGCCCTTTACATGATTCTTTACTAACTTTTTGTTTTACGTATAAAACATACGTTTTGTTTTGCGCCTCTATTTCTTATGCACCGGTGGCAGGTGCCTTCTTTGCTACTTTCTAGTTACGGACCCGGCCTCAGTTATTCCTTTGCGTGTCCCTCTTGAGTACATTACCATATTTCTACAAGAATAATTTTATCACCTCGGAAATTTTGCGGACTATAGCTACCGTATAGCCAATTTTAAAACTCACTCGATTCTAAAGATGGTTAAATCCAGTTTAGGTGTTTGTGATCTATAGCGAAATAACTAATCCTCCGTTTGTCGGATTAAAATTGTACGATCCAAAATTCAAAAACCATAGTTGGCATTGAGACATTTGGACAAACTGTCAAATCCAAATGTCAAAATTAAAACAAATATGACACACACAAAATTAAATTTAAATAAAAAATAAAACCAATAATGAGCAAGCAAATACTAAACTGATACCAAAATGTTCGATTCCGATTTTAGAAATAAACGTCCAAAACCACTGTGTAATCTAAATCCAAATTTAGAATGGGATACGGTAGCAAATTGTGAAAGTCATCAACATTTTCAATGTTCGCATGTTATATTTGATTTAGATAATACGCTGCTTTATACGGATCATCTTTACGAGAATATTATCAATAATGTATTAAAAGAATTGGATTGTAGCTATCGTTTAGATGCCAAAGCGAATTTAGAACGGCGTGGTCTTTATGGCTTTGATTTAGCAGAATATTTAATTGATAAATATAAGATGCCAATTGTTAAAGAGGATATCCGAAATGAAATTATACAATATTATAGGCATTATTTGAGTAAATGTACTATGTGTCCAGGTAAATTATTTGAATTTAATTGAAGGAATTACATTTGGAATTGTAGCACAGGTAGAACTTCCTTCAAAAAGGTTTTCTCAAAACATAATCCAATAAAAATATAAAGCAAATTCGTTGAGGACAAAATAAGGTACAATTTTTTTAAAGACTGCCCAACTTTATGTCACCGATTCTTATTTAAAGCACTGTCCAAAGTATAGATTTAGGAATTAATAACAGAGTTGATAATATAAGTAATTTTTGCTTAAAGTAAGGCAGACCATGACTTTTATACAAATAAAAAGTGGCACATATCGTAAAAAACCCTAATTTTCCAGCAAATATCTTAAAATGAGTTTTCCTGTGTAATCTAGGTGAAAATAAGAATACCGAAGGGTAAGCGTCATTATAAAACAAATTATTATACACCACTTTATACAATGACTCAAGCGATTCAAAATCCCTAACCTTTCCTAAACTTACTTCAGTTTATAACGGTGCAAGCCGTTAAAGCGATGGGAGGGAACGATATGGCGATGCAGCCTTCTGTGATATCTTAAATATCATAATTGAGAATTAATATTTTAGTCACGTTATACTTTAGATTAACTGGGATTAACTTATTTGCCCTACCAGCCCCAAAGTCTGCTACAAACTTCCGAAAAAGAGGCTATAGCCTATAGGTACGCAAAAAACATCTCTGTCTACTTTTAGAATGTCAGGGTTGTATTACATTTAGGCTAATAAAAATAACCAATACAAAAATTGACAAATTATATAGGGAAACTGATCTATCACGAAAACTTACCCACATTTCATTTTCTTAGCAGTATAGAGTATTCTTGAATTATCTGAAAAACCAATTTTACCCTTAGTTTCTAGCGCGGAATTTTTTCCTGGGTCAAATGCCTTATTTTCTCAACAAATCAGTAAGCAAGCTTCATCTCATGTCTGTTAAATTCTCTCAAAACAGATCCATTAATAAGAAGTCTTTTTGTTCTTACATTTGTGAATTTTTCTATATAAATACACAATTTCGTTGTTGTTACAGGAGCTGACAAATTAGTAAATTACTTTTCTCGAAATGGGATACCAATGGCAATAGCAACAACGACCTCAGATCTAGCGTTTCGACATATGGTTGTCAATCATATGGAATTAATAAAAAAATTCGAACATATCCTATTAAGTAATTCGGATCGTATGCCACGGCGTGGTACTCCGCATCCACAAATGTATATCGTATGTGCTGCACGATTTTTTCAGCGACCGTCATCATGTAGTTGTGTAGTATTCGACGATTCAATTTATGGTATCCGTGCTGCAACTAAAATTGGAATGAAAACCGTTTTTATAGCAAGTGACCCAAATACACCATATTCATGGAGGAATGAAGCAAATCAAACTATAGATAAACTAGATGATTTTAATCCGGATATGTTTGGATTTCCTCCACTATACAAGTAAACTGCAAACTTTAAACATCCAGTGACGGATCCACAAGGAAGAAGTCGCCTGAGAACGTCAAAAAGATTCTCCTAAATCTTTCAAATTAATTTTTTGTATTTCACAATAACATGTCTTTTTATGGTAGCGTTGATTTCTATACATAAAAATCGATAATATATTCTGATTTTATGTTATTTTGGATTAAAAATACAGGCATGACTGTTATGTTATGGCGTGTGGAGATGATAAAGTAGGTGGTCAAATAAAAAAAATTAAAAAAATTCTTATAAATTTTTAAATATTAAATAATATAATTAATAATTAATAATTAATAATTTCTTTGATTTTGATTAGGGTCTTGAAAAATACGATTCAACTATAAAAAAGAGTAAACATTAAAATTTATCCAAACGAACCATATGTTGAAATTTTTCAGAAATCGTCTTTTAAACAGCACTATCATCGATGAAAAAATCTGTGAGGCGTTTCGGCGGTGACAATACGATCTTATATAAATCCTAATTTTGTCAAAAATGAAGCTGTTTAGAGCGTTCACCATGAGAGGTTTTTTTAATTATGTATTGTCAAAATATGTTAATAATGTATCAATACCTAATGTCGTATATACTTACTTCCTGATTTTCGACCAGTACAACTCGTGACTCTTAACTATGCCGGCCAAAAAAATTTATGGATTATATGGCCATTTATGACAGATTTTAACCATATTTGTTTAAAATAAATACTTAATTTTAGCGCAGTAACATAAATAAAAGTGGCTTTTCCTGGAATTACTACTTACTTTCAGGACTAATTAATTTTATTTATCCAAGCAAATTCTGTCTACAGTGTATATATACACTGTCAATTCACGGGATAAAGAAGATTCTTAGAGAAACTACTGATTGATAAAATTAACTGACCAGAGCTACCTCATAGTTTGTTTATAACTACTAAAACAAAGCAATTATTGAAGAAATTATTGCAAGGCTATCACTTACTTCCGTAATAAACATAGTGTTACTTGACATAAAATTAAATTTTACATATTGTTCATTCCTTATTCTAGCATTCCAAATACCTCCGACCACGATTTCAGTATTCGAGTATGATTGAATCCGAAAAAATATTTCAGCTACGAGTAAGGCAAAGAAATTATTTTCGGAATATTGTGAATTGAATATTCGGCATATTGTACTCGGGTACCGCACACTTGTAGCGTCCTAGCCTATTGTTATCGGGCTTCTCACATAAACGTGTTTTTGATCTTGGTCCCCATCTATCCATCAGAACACGTTAAATACACCTATTCTCGTATTATGGCTTCAGACGTTGTAATAATTTCAGTCTTGTTTGTGATCACGTTTGCAAGACTCTTGAAGTCTTGCTTTTAATAAACGTTGACTTATTTACAAGTAACAGATAGATGTAATACAGATTTATCCCTTTTACTCTCAATTAAATATACGTACGAAGATGTCGCTCCTATTGGTTTTTATTTTGTAGTTTAAATAAAAAATCATGCGCGTCGAATGATGAGTTTTCACAAAACAATAAGGAACGCTTTTTATGTAAAAAATTACAATTAAAAAATTGTTGTTGCAAATTATTTTAATCATTATATTTAATTACACGTGGGAATTCTACAAATTAATTAATTCTATAATAGCATAGCAAGTGTTGAAATTCTTTTGAAACTGGAAATTATGAAAGAATATCTACTGTTAATGAAGGTCGAATATACCAAACCGAAGAATTTCAAGTAGTAATTTTCCTATTTTTATAGCGGAACGCAAACGTCTACAGGGACACCCTGTAAAAAACAAATTAAAAAATATTTTCTTAGTTCTTTTTGCTTCGGTGTAGTACACTAATTGTAACTAAAAAAAATTGGATGGACGAAAATTGGACGATGTCGCAGACAGACATACAAATAGCCACACACACATAGCGGTCAATCTTATAACACCCCTTTTTTTAGTTCGAGGGATAGAAATACAAGCTGAATATTATATTATAGCGTGAATAGAGAAGCTCAAATTAAAAACGCAATAAAAATTAATTTTTAGAAATTATATTTTTCAAATAAATTTATTATTAATTTTCAAACATAATTAATAATTAATAATGTCCTTGATTTGATTAGGGCCTTGAACAATACGATTCACCTGTAAAAAAGAAAAATTGATTAAAAATTTTTCCACACGAAAATCTGGGAGCTGATCTTGAATTTGTGTAGCCCTGAGCTAATACTACTTAGGGGTTTGTCTAGTTACACAACTAATTGCGATAGTGATATAGGTATAGGAAAAAATAGAACAATAAAATATTTTATTAATAATAATATGACTTAGTGTTTGTTTATACAAACAACCACTCTACGACATTATTGGAAAATAAAGTGACAAACTATGTGTAGCTATGACATATCAATTATAAGTCCACCTTTCTGAATTTTGTCCTGATGCAAATTCTTTTATTTGTACTTTGTAATTTGTGCATTGCAACTCCTATTTTCGCAGTTTCTGAAAGAACTGATAAATGATTTAGTCGATAGTGCGATATTATTGTCCTATTTTTGTTTTATATAGGTACACGACATCTTGGAGAAAGAGCTCTCTACTACATAGCTGACGATTGGCAACGTTAAAAAAATCTTTAAGTAGGTATAGCAATTTGGGAAAACATCTGCAAGAGGTATAAGATCCTGGCTTGTACTAAGTAAGATTGTAACTGACTGCATCCATTCGCTAAATGATAATAATAATCAATGAAATTACGTATACACTTTAGAGATCTACGTCTTCCATATTTTTGCCCTGCAATGGAGACCAAGGGCCGTTTGTATCGACGAGGCCGTTAAATAGATCCGTCTTTGTGAAAACATTCGAGCTATATTGTCAAAAATTGTTTTTTTAACAGCACAATCATCGATAAATAAAAGCTATGAAGCGTCCCGTCAGTGATAATATGATCTAATGTAAATCCTAATTTTGCTCAAAAATGAATGGATATTTTAAACGAGAGATTTTTTGAATTAGGTAGATACTATCAAAATATGTAAATATCGTATATTCTTGCTTTTGTAAAATTTTCCAAAGGTGCTCGTAACTAATGACAGTCCAGGCAGAAAAAAAGAAAAAGTTTGTGATTGATTTCAACAATTTTTGTTTAAATAAACGATTAATTTTACCATAGTAACTAAATAAAAGTGATTTTTTTCTGGAATTACTTCTTACTTTCAGGAGTACTCAATTTAATTTATCCAAATAAGTTTTGTTTATACACTGTATTTCACTCGATAAAGAAGCTTCTTAGAAACTATGAGCATTATTAATAAAATTTTCTTACCAACTTAAGTAAGGAATACAGAGCAACCTCATAGTTTGATTATCAATACAAAAACACACAACTATCGCAGCGAAATTACAAATATTTTAAAAATTCGTACTTTAGGTTAGAATCGATATCCAGTCGGATTGCACATATTAATACTTCCCGATATTTTCTTAATTTTACCGCTAATACCTACATGCATATTCAAACTTACCTGGGGTATAAGTTCGTATCCACCTAATATATGATGCAACTTTAGTATTTATTCCCGGCACATTGCGTACAGCACATGCATTTCCAGTACTTATAATACCCAATAGTTGCAAACGACTTGAAGAATTTCTTTGCCATAAAGCAGGTCCGCCAGAATCTCCCTACATTATAAATTTATGAATTAATCTAAGTGTCAAATCGTGTGTCCAAGATGATCTCCAATGATTTTTAATACAGGCCAATTTCTTTGATCGCAAACAAAAATATCTACTATGAAGGGTGGGTAAGAAAATATTTTGTTTGCATGCGTAGTTTTACAATAGTATTGGTGACGAAGCCTTTCTAACTCATTTCTACAAGAAAAGCTCTACAGCCTAGCTATGTTACAGTTGGTACTGTGGTTTCGATTGCAATAAAATCGATTTTTTTTAGTAAATTTGAAAATCTTTGCGCTACTTGAAAACCGATCGTTGTTGGTGTAGTTTGGTATAATTCATTTTAGAGTGTTCGGAAGTGAGTTATTTCACAGATCATCTTATACACAAGCACAGATATCGTCTTGCCGAATTTCAAGTTCTTCGTTTGAAACTAAAAAAATTACTTTAATATAATTTTATAAGATTATTGCTCCACGTTTTAAACAATGTTGAATATTAATAAAAATTGTAAAGATTACGTCATTGCCTTAAACTGATAAGAAATAGTTGACCAGGCTCAAACTCTTAAATTAGATTAACACCACATAATTTTTGATTTTTTAACATTTGTCTGATATTTGTGGGGCTGAGACCTACACTCTAGCCTACACTCTAGAACTAACTAAACTAACTTACAATTTTTCGTCAATATTGAAAAAGGACAGCTTAGTCCATGGGATCATCTTGTACACCCTTCCCTTACCTGACGTTCAAATTTTGTAAACTATAATATTACCTGGCATGAGTCCTTATTATCAGTGTATGTACAAAATTGTCTATTTTGAACTGAGCTGTAAGTTTGTTTACAAACTTCTAAAGAAATCACTCGAAGATCGACTTTTTGCAAAACGTCACTTGGCGCATAACCAAAGCCTAATGTTCCCCAACCTGAAAACAAAACAAAAGCAGTAATGAGTTTTTTCATAAATACAAAAACCTTTTTTTTCACTTTCATTTGTTTTATTCAAAAATTTTAAACAAATAATTTTCGATTGAAATAAAAGCTTCAAATAGCTTATTAAAGATGTCAGTCTCATTATAGAGTAAAAAATAGTGTTTTACCTAATTCTGTAACATAAGTTCCTACGAAATTAGTTGTCTGATAAAGAATTGGTAAACATGCTGGCCCAACTTCTAAACTGAACGCAATTGGCTTTGTTGTTTTGACCAAAGCAATATCATTTTCAAAAGTTTGTGAATTAAAGTCTCGATGTATTAAAAACTCTGCCGAATTATATATCTTAGATTTTGGGGTATCAGTTCCAGTATTGAGATTCCAATCACCAACAAGAATACCAGTATTATTCAACTCAGCATTAACTAAACAATGTGCAGCAGTTAATACATAATTTCTTGATATAATTGTACTTCCACAAAAAACGCTGACTTCTTCAAAATCCACCAAACCAGCCATCATTGGATATTCATTTACACCAGTATCAACACCACCCACAATACGACGCTAAATATTTTAAAATGAATTAAAAAGTGTTCGATTTAAAAAGTAAACTTGCTTACCGTATTTCGCCAGCCACAATCACATGTTGGTGTTGGGTCAACCACTCCCAAAGTACACAAAAAGTTTCCACCTGTACTATTGGCGGTTGAAAAGAATCCTAGCAACATGAAAAATAGGAAAAATAATCTACAAATAAAGTGAAACGTCTGCCTGTTTGTATATGTCTTCGTTTAAAAAAATAAGGAATGGTATAAAATATAAGAACGATAGGAACCGTAAAATACCGATTTACGGGTACCGTGCTCAAGAAATTTTCTAAGATTTATACATAAAACATAATTTCTTACCAACAACTAATTGATTACTTTTAGAATTTATTGAAAATTGTCCCTTTCCACAATATTTATCACCATCGGATAAATCTGCTTTTCCTTCTGTAGAGACAATCATTACATCGCCAGAACAATATTGTGTGGACTATTCAATGCAAAAAAAAAAAATTAAAGGATGTTAAATGTTTTTAGTTCATCAGTTTTCTCAAAAGCACTTCAAAGGATTTAGTTAAAACTTAACTTTTACCTATTCAAAACCATTTTACCCAAGGCATTAAATTTGATTTATATTAATTTATTTACATTTAACGCGTATTTTATTCTTTCATGTGAGTTTGAAGCTTTAGGGTTACTCACAAATAAAAGTCGACCGTTTTAGAAATTATTAGGCACTTTTCGACTTTTTAACGAAAATTTCCCGTGATTTATACTAATCTCTTGACCCTTGAAGAAAATTTGCTAAATTCCATGAATGGCCTGAAACTTTTTGATTTCTCATAAAACAAGTGAAATTTACAAAATTTAAAAAACCACCGACAAATTTTTCGGGTACGGAAAATGAATGTTTTCAGTTTTTGGTTGTCTCTTTGTCTGTTTGCCTGTCAGGGAGACAGACAACACACACACATAGTGGTCAAACTAAGAACACCCAATTTCTTAGTTAAAAATTAAAAAAACCTAATTAAAACATTTGAATATTTTCTGAAAAACTTTGAAGAGTTATTTCTAATCCTCTTGTCAGAAGAACTTGTTTTGAAATTTTATTTTGTTATCCCACTACCTCAACAAAAATATCCATCTCTCCATCAAATGTGGTCAAACATCTTTTAAAAATGATTTTTACAATTGCAAGTAAATCTAAGCAAGAATATATTTTTTCTCTCAGAAGTATATCTCGAGCGACAACCAAATGTTTTCGATTGGTATTGAGGTGGAATTCACGTTATGTCGCAGTCAACAATTCAGAAGCTGATTGTCGATAAGGCATGTGCCTACCTTCTTGAGGATACAAAGGGGAGCGCGCGTGGAAGTTTTTAAACAATTTAAAAAATATTTGCTCCCTTGCTCAACTTCGTCTACATCACATAAAAGAAAGAAAGAGAGAGTGGTGCGTAGGCACCTATAATACAATTCTAAAGGATCTCAGACAAGTTGATACCACATAGTCAAATGTTCAACTAATTATTACCGTAGATAATACATTGAACTCTTCGCAGTACATTTGCACAATTGTATTTTGCGGACTTTCAATTATCCAACGACATTTCCGTGATTGTCCATAGGGCTTAGGATATCCAGGACTTATCACATAATATGTTTGATTTAATTCGGCCTGTGAATAATAATTACAGTCTGGATCATATGTTATAGCGTCCAATGAAATTATTTGTACTAATATTAAAGATGATAGTAGTATGATTTGCATACATAATGGCATCCTAAAAACCTAAAAATATAAAATTACCAAAATTCATTACAAATATAATTGTTTTAAAAAATGATAATAGTAAATAATGAGCAAAAAATTTTACAATTAGTAGGAATCATTAGGATAAAAGAATAAAGAAAGCATGTTTCTAATTAGCCATTAAGTTTAAAAAAGGTGATATAATTAATTAATTTATAGACTACGTGCCAAATTTAGTTGAAAAAATAAATTTTCCCAAAAAAAAAAAAACAACACATTTATACGACAATAAATAGAAAAAACACTTAGTGTATAATGTTAAGTAGTGTTATCTTAATTGTATTTTTTGTATTATCTTAAAATCATGCTGTTGAAGTTCTTGACCTTTTTGCCAAAAATTTTAACAATAATTTTAGCTTGTTATTCTATGAAAATACTCCTTAGTAATTCAAGCGGTCTCTTTCTGAGAAAAATATTGAAATAGAAAAGCTAGGTAACACTATGCTTGTCGTTAAAAAGCTTATTATGTTTTTCAATTAAATATATTTTAATTCGAATAAACACACAAAAAATAGAGATATGTTACCTATTTAAAAAAATTACGGTTTAAGTCCGCTAAGCCATATAAAACTTCTCTGACATCATATTTAAAGTGACTTGTTTCTATAACAAATGTTCGTGACTGTGAACAAATAGTTTTTATATATTTTTTAATCGTTCAGTAAGTGGAACCATTATCGCCGAACCGCCGATTCGCTACTCCAAACAAAACACTAATACGCAAATATTCGTAATATTTTAAACATTTTTTCTAACGTAATATTTTAAACATTAACTCATGCAACAATACGGATTTTCGACATTGCAAACGGTACGGTTGTATTTACCTATTGTAATTTTTATTATGTAGGCATAGTTCAAATTATATAGGGTGGGGCAGAGAAGTGTGCGATTTTGAAGACGCAGCTGTAAATCAAAAATCCATCAATTTACAATTTATTTTTTTAACTTTTTTACGAGTGAAACTCGCACTTGAAACATATCTAAAAACATTCCCCATTAAAATATCTTTTTTTTTCCTTAAAGCCTTCTCAAAGCGGAACTGATTTTGAGGATCAAGGCCTATTTTTAGTTGTTCGCACTTGAAACATAGCTTAGAATAAGTACTCTCTATTGAATTACCTTTTACAAAATCCTCGACAAATTTTCGAACCCTTAACTGGCACTTTAAATATATCTAAGAACACTATCCATTAAATTACCGTTCAAACGAAACAAAAAAAATCAAAATCAGTTCATCCACCTAGGAGCTACGAAGTCACAGACAGACAGACAGACACACAGACACCTTTAGGAAAAATTGCATTAATCGAATTTGTACGTAAATTGTATTTTTAACTAAATATAATTGATTAATTAATCAATTAGTCGGATCTAGCAACTTCCGAATTTTGCTTGTGGGTTTACTTGGAAGGAATAATATCCTAGATTTTTCGTTAACAGTTGAAGCACTGCAAAAACGAAATTGATAATAAGCCATTGAAATTGACGGAAATTTTATGAATAACTTGGTTGTCTTTAATGTTTTTTTATATAATTTAACAATTTAAATTATTTAAAATCAAATTCACTTGTAAAATACAATTGATATAATTTTTCTAAATACTTTTTATATAATTAAATATGATAACAAAAGTATTTTTGAAAAATTGATAGGCATTCGTCAAAATAATTTCAAAATCGCAAACTTATGTGTCTCATCCTGTAGTTATATAAAAAAGCTATGAAAACGAAATTGAAATGGGCTGGAATCAGCTTTCAAAAAAAAAAAAAAATTAGTATTTACCTTTAAATATCAACTGTTGAATTGTTAAAAGATCCAGACAACTTTTCCAAGTAACAACTTTTATAAACTATTTAAAAAAATACTAATTGACAGACTAAAGATAATTTTTTATTTTTGTTTTCAGTTTGTCGGTAATTTTCTCAAAACCATTAAGCATTATCTAATCTAAACTACGTATTTTAAGCATCTTTAAGTAAATCATTTGTTGTTATAGCACTAATTAAAGCACACCCAACTGTGTATTTATAATTAATAAATATTTTACGACCGTCTATAATTATTATTTGCAAGGCTATCACTTATATCCATAATTAACATAGCGTTTATATCGATACGACTTCGAAGGAAAAAAACGTAAATTTAACCTATATATAAAATGGGCGTCAAAAGTGCAGTATTCAATGTAAGCCCGAGGTTCAAAACCAGTAAAATTTTCGCGGCATTCTACTTATACTTACCTAGGAAAAACTGCTAGACCTAGGTCAAGAGCTTCAAAGACTTGTAGCTTTCTTAAACACTTAGTATTTTAATTTAACTTACTCACATAAACGTATGGTTGTTCTTCATTCCTTGGATATACACATCAGGGCATGTTTTATATATATAATCTTGTTTTTTGGTGTCAAGCGTAGTAATTATCCCAGTCTCCTTTAATTCTCTTGCAAGACTCTTGAAATCTTACTTTTAATAAACAATGACTTATTTAACAAGTAACAGCTAGATGTAATACGCTCGTTTCTCTTGACAATTCCAAATTCATAAAAAATACCACTGCATAAGATCCTTCTCCCCTGCAACTTCTTCCCGTTTAAATCTCCGTCCAGTTTAGCATCACGTTAATCCCTTTCACCTTCAATTATATATAAGTACGAAGATGTTGCTCTTATTGGTTTTTATTTTGTAGTTTAAATAAAAAATCATGCAATAATAAATCTGTATACAATCGCGATAAGTTTAGATGCGTCGAATGCGTCAGTTTTCACCAATTTTCACTTCATTTTAATGTTGTTGTAAAACAATAACGATCCGGTTGTATGTAAAAAATTAAAATTAAAAAGTTGTTGTTTCATATTATTTTAATAATATATATTTATAACACGTTGGAATTCTAAAAATTAATTAATTTTATGATAGCAAGTGTTCAAATTGACATTAAAGGGAAAATTCCCATAAAACTAAAAGTTATGAAAGAATATCATAACTTTTATAAGGAAGCAAACCGAAACAAACTTATCAAACCAAAGAATTTCAAATAATTTTCCTATTTTTATAGCGAAAAACAAACGTCTACAGCTCGAATATTTTTTATCCTCTCACTTGAATAATTTCTTAAGTAAGAAAGAAGATCGAACAGTTCAATTACAGTGACATAGGACTATCCCTCTCTACTTACATTTAGTGTAAATAGTGTATATGTCACACTCAAAACTCTTAGCCAGTCAAAAGTACTTTTCCTTGAATAGTTTTCTCTGAAAATCCTTGATTAATAATGCTTTTGACTGTAAAGCGATCAAAAGTGGTTTTGACTGATGCTTAAAACTAGTTTTAATCACTGGATGGGATCCGTCATGATTAACTCGGTAATTAATAGCTCTGTCTATTTCTCCACACAAAAATATCCCGCTTCCAAAAAAACTTCCGTCAAAACAACTTGGAACAAAAACAACTCGCGTTAACACTGCAAGTGCGTTCATTCACTGATCTAAATAAATTGGTGTTTTAAGTTGCAGACATTTTTTTAAGAACGGATTACCCAAAAAAATTATTAATTGACTAATAATTTGTTATTTTTGCTTTCAGTTTGTCGATAATTGTGCCCAAACCATTTTATCTTATCTAAATTGGAGGTATTTAAGCAGATATTTATTTGTTTATTAACTAACGCGTGTCAAATTTTTGTCATGAGAGAGCTATAAAAACAATTTGTTTTAGTTAATTAACCCCCCTCCATGTTATAATGAGACTTCCTAATAGTTGATGGTACTCCTAAGTGTCTTTTTTTAAATTTTCGAAAAAATCAAATCAGTAGGTTTAACCCCCACTTTCCATTGGATCCTAATAATCATATGCCAAGCATGTTATTTTATGTTATTCTGGAAAAGCATAAGAGGTTAAATAAAAGAAGTAAAAAACAATTATTTATTAGTTATTTTGTAAATTATATTTTATAAATAAATAATAATATAAATAATATACTTGTTTCTGATTAAGCTTTTACGCAATATGATTCAGCTGTAAAAAAAAAATTATATTACTTCGTTATCATATCAATAGTAAGGCATGGCAATATTAAAGATACTTTCTTATAATAATCTCCTGAAGAAAGTGGTATTTTGAATACAAGTTACGATAGCCTAAGTGTGTCCTTCGTGGACAGCCAATATAACCTAACCTAAATTACGATGGAAACTTTTGAGAAAGTTTATTGAATTAACATTGGCCTTATTGTGAAACGAGCCGAAATTAATATACATAATAATTTTTTATCTTCCACCTTTAAAAAAGGCAAATACAAATTCACGTTTTTTGCCTCTCTAGCCTGTTTTTTTTCCTGAGCGATATATTGCTTATACAATGATTTATTCCTCATTTTAAAGCTTATCGTGTTATGGCTCATGACGGAAAATACGCTCATAATCTAAAAATGTACCGCTTGGGAATAAACAGAGATTTAATATTAAGTTTTAATTTTGTTCATTATGTAATTTGTATATCTGTAATAAAATTGCCTACAAATAAAAAGAAAGTAATTTACTATTGACATTTTGTATCACTTATATATTAATTTTCCAGCTTGGTTTTAACCACGGGTACCGTACAATGGAATTCCTCGTGAATTCCGATGTATGGATATGAATTATACCTAATCTATTCATAATTTTATAGTTAATTAAATATTCAAACTTACTTGGTGTATTCCTTCGTATCCAGGCAATATACGAAACAACTCTAGTATTTATTCCGGGTATATTGCGTATTGCACATGCATTTCCAGTACTTATAATACCTAATAATTGCAAACGGGTTGTATTATTCCTTTGCCATAAAGCAGGACCACCTGAATCTCCCTGCAATATAAATTCATGTGTTATTCACGTCTAAATCTAATGCAAATCTTAAAAATAGTTGAAATTCTGTCCTCATCCCAGCCACTTTCATTAACTTCTCTCAAAAAACATTTCAACTTCTATCCAATTACGAGTTTTTCAATACGGCATACTAACAACTAGTTAGTATCTTCGTTCGTTTTAATTAATACAAATGTATTAATTGTATATGTAGAGGAAGTGTACTTGAAATACAGCAGGTATTAGGCTTTTGTCCTAAAACTATTTTATTGCTTCAAAAGACTATCGTTATCATGCCAAATGAAATCAATTTTTGGATAACATCAATAACTACAAAAATATGAAGGATTTAAATGCACAAATAGAAAGAAAGGAAAATAACACTTGGTGACGTCGTAACCTGCACCTACCATAGAGACTATTTATCAAAAGATATTTTGCAAGAGTAAGATAGACAAAATTATTTAATTGTTTATATCTTTTATTTTATCAATCGATTTTAATTTTCATATCTTGTCATCCAGAAAGATACTTAAACGAAAGATGCATTTAAGTCGACATCAGGACAAAAGCCTATTTTGAATACTTGTGTATCTCAGCTATAACGTAAACGCCATCCGAATTTTTTCGCGATTAACATGAAATCAAGTTCCATACGTAGACAAGCAGTACTAACCTATGGAATTTATGAATATTATAGAATATTTCATAAATTTTTAATTTGCTTTCTTCTAGGCTAAAAATCCAAGTTTTTTATACAAAATTCTGGCCGTGGTTTGCATACTATTTTACGAAAATAAGCCAGAAAGATTACCTGGCGAATATGATATACCATTTGGTATCACATACACCAGGAAATCCTACTTCTGTTCCAAGGTCATAAACAACTTTTATTCTTTACATCACTGTAATCCCTAATTGAGTAAATATATTTGTTTGGACGATAAACCAAGTAACTGAGTACGGAGATTTATAGAAAACAAAATCACGTTTCTAGTATATTACCTGACATGAATCCTTATTATCAGCGTATGTACAAAATTGTGTATTTTGAACTCTACTGTAAGTTTCTTTGCAGGTATTTAAAGAAATCACTCGAAGATCAACTTTTTGTAGGATATCACTTGGTGGATAACCGAAACCTAATGTACCCCAGCCTAAAAACAAAAAAAAAAAAAAAAAAAAACATGTAGGTATAAGAGTAATAATGTGTCTAAATATATGGTATAGTGTAATACGATTTGGCATACAATTTGTAAACCATACCGTTAGCCATTTATATTATATGAAGTAAGAAGAGTTCTTACGGACGTTCTTATGTATAAAAAAAGAGAGATTGAATATGTGAATACAAGAATGAACAGAGCCAGTCAGACTCATCACTTGAAGTTGTGCACATACAATACCAATCACACACAGTAACACATAATTATAACACACAGTACCTACACATTCTCTCTTTGCTTTATACATAAGAACGTCCATAAAAACTTTTCTTACCTCATATATTTTATATGGCTAACAAGATAGCTTACAATCGGTATATATGTAACAGGCAAAAGTTCACTGTGCCTTGTAGTTCATTTCACGCTTCACGCCAACTAATAAAGGAGACGACACATTTTTGGGAATGTTGGCAAATAAAATTGTTTTAAATGAAGCCTCGTAATAAAGTTTCAATTATGTAATTAACCAAATAGAAAAACACTGACTGTAAATATACTATAAAACGGCTTTCTTTCTTTTCACTTCTATAATTTTCCAAATTTTTCAAATTGTGCTTCATTGCATTTAAGAACTTATTTCACCAACCTTCTTTCGCTCTACGAATACCACCTAATTCTAGGAATTACCAAAGCAAAATAATTTATGGAAAGCGTAATCGTATTACACAGCTGATGAAATTTGTTAAAAAAGAAAAACTTTGTACCTAATTCTATGACATTAGTTCCTACGAAATTAGTTGTCGTATACAAAAGTGGTAAACATGCTGGTCCGACTTCCAAACTAAAAACAATTGGCGTTGTTGTTTTGACCAAAGCAATATCATTTGCAAAAGTTGTAATGTTAAAGCTTGGATGTATTAAAAACTGTTGAGAATTATATATCTTGGCCTTGGGGGTATCACTTCCAGAACTAATATCCCAATCTCCAACAAGAACACCAGTGTTATTCAACTCGGCGCTCACTAAACAATGCGCAGCAGTTACTATGTAATTTCTGGATATAATTGAACCTCCACAAAAAATAGAACTTGCATCCAAATCCACCAAAGCAACCATCATTGGAAATTCATTCACACCAGTATCAACACCACCCACAATACGTCGCTAAACAACTTCAAATAAATTTAAAAGTTTCAGATTAAAAAGACAAAAGGGCTTACCGTATTTCGCCAACCACAGTCACATGTTGGTGTTGGCTCAACAACTTCCAGAGTACACAAAAATTTTCCACCTTTAGTATTTTTCGTTGAAAAGAATCCTACAAACATGAGCAATTGTAAAATATTATTTTCTATAAACTAACAACTGAAACGATTGTCGGTATGTTTTACTTAATGCTAAAAATTGAAAATATTAAGAGTTAAATATTATAAATGGTTAATTAGAATCAGGAACTTGGAAAAGAGTTAAAAAGAAACTATGTTTGCAACAAGTCAAAATTATGTTTCCAAAAAATATTTTTGGTTTTTTACCACCATATATACCCTCCATTACAGTACTACCTTTCTCTGTAAGGTACAATTACTCACCAATAACCATTTTATTGGTTTCGGAATTTATTGAAAATTGTCCTTTCCCACAATATTTATTACCATCGGATAAATCTTCTTTTCCAGTTGTTGAAACAATCATTACATCCCCACTACAATCTTGTGTTGACTATACAATACAAAAAAAACACAAAATTAAATAATGTTAACAAAACGAAGGATTCATAAGAATCAATTGTATCGTAAAATTAATAAGGGGTATTTTTTAAATCTATAAAATTTATTAATAAAATTTTTTTATGCCGATAAACCCAGTTGTGTTAGTTATTTTAAGAAATGGAATGAAACTTAAACATTTAAAATATAAAATTAAATTAATAATTCAGTAATAGCTTCAGCTTTTTGCCCTTTTAAAGGATCTATTTTCCCGCTAAATTTGCGGAATTGCGGTTTTCGCATCCAGTACAAAAAAGAAGTTCACATGGCTTTAAGTGTGCAAAACTTATCCAGAGAGATCAGTCGTCATGACCCCACCAATTTCAAATTTTCCTGGCTAATTCTCTAACCATAGAATTTTTGGAATCCCTAGGAACGAAAGAGATATTTTAAGAAGTACGATTTCTCCAGATTTAAGTACTACTTTCTTAGGAACTTTATACACCATGTATATATGAAATATACATAGTATATTTAGTTTAGTACCAAGTTTGTAACGCTTAAAAATATTGATACTACGAAAAAAATTTTGGTATAGGTGTTATTATCTAATATAATTAATAATAAGAATTATCTAATACTAATTTCATTTTGCAGCGCACTCAGGACGTAAAAAGTGAGGTCGAGTTCGTAATGAGCAACACAGGTCAATTGGGTCTTGAGTCCATAGGACTCATCTGGTAAACCGTTAGAACTAGAACAAGATAAGCGAGATAAACGAGATAGTACAAGTTTAAATGTAAAAAATGTTCCTTATCAAAACAATAAACTACTGTTGTTTGAAACATTATTTGATAAACATCACTGTTTACTCACGAAGGCACACATTAGATGCAAATTTTATAGTATATATTAATATGGGATTATCAGTTATGTATGTGTGACATGTTTAGGTATATGTGTAATGTGATAGAGTAATCAACACTGTCTGTACATGGTATTTCAACAATTAATTCAGTCAACTGTTTGTTTTCATTTGTTTGTTTTACATTCAATAGATAACATTGTTTCTAAAAGGCCTATGAATAAGTAAACATTTTGTAATAGGTTTGGAGAGAGTCTAACATTTCTGAGTAAATTTTCTACACTTAAAAACACATAAACTTTTTTAGTGGATGTCTATACTTTTAGCATTGGCCAATGTTTCGGCATTAGAAACCAGTCAAGTAAAGTAAAGTAAGCCCACAAAAGCGATATCGATTTGTAAGGCACTATTTAGTCATCTAGTGTTTTTTATATAAATCAGTGACGACAGTAATTATAAAAATACAAAATTAATTATATTACCGTAGATGGTACATCAAAATCTTCACAGTACATTTGCACAATTGTATTTGGTGGACTCTCAACAATCCAACGACAACTCTTTGATGGCCCATAGCGGTTAGGATATTCAGGATTAAACACGTAATATGTTTGACCTAACACGGCCTGTTGAGAATATTTACAATTTGGATCGTACGTTCTAGCATCTAATGAAACTATTTGTACTAATAGTAAAGATATTATCTGAATGAATAATAATAACATCCTTAAAAACCTAAAAAAATACAAATTTATTAAAACATAAGATTGTTTTTAAAAATGTTAGTAAACTTTTAGTCAATTCTACGATTAATAAGAATCATTACGATAAAAAGTAATGATGAAGTATATTAATAAAAAGCCTGTTAATATATTCCTGCAAATTAATGTTCTTAAAATATCAAACGAAAATAGATTTAAAAAAACTCTTTAGATAATGTTAAAAGTGTTGTTATCTTAATTGAATTTTTTATCTTGAAATCTTTTAGGTACTATGTATTGAAGTTTTTTCACCTCATACAAATTGCGACACATTTTAGATGATAATGCATATGTTTTGACAAAAAAATACTTAAAACATATTGACAATGACTATCATTGCCAAAGTCAATCTTTCGTGACTTTAAAATTAAAAATAAATTTAAAATTAATTCAAAGCACACTTTTGTGCATTTAAACATTTCAGATTTCTTTTATGTACATGAGTGACCTCTTTAAACATCCTGTATATACTAAATTTTGTGGCTATGAGTTTTTTAATTCGGGTAAACATCTAGATACGCGAACGGGCGAACATATGTAAATCCATACTTAGATCATGG